>NC_091307.1:46967577-47032577 GCF_038502225.1 Cherax quadricarinatus
TCAAGTGGATGAGATCAGGTAGAACTTCAAAGGATTGGCTGCAAGCCTGGTCGAACAATTGGCTTCTGGCGTTTAAAATCACCAAGTGCAAAGTCATGAAGATTGGGCAAGGTTAAAGAAGACTGCAGCTAGAGTACAGGCTAAAGGGCTAAAGATCGCAACCCTCATTCATGGAAAAAGGTTTTTGGGGTTAGTATAATACCGATCACATCTGCTGAGGCGCATATCAATCAAATACTGCTGTAGCATACTAGCAGGAGTATCGTTTCCACGCCAGAGTAAGGAATCATTCAAGATTCTGTACATAGTGTACGTCAGGCCCATAGTGGAGTATGCAGCACTAGTTTGGAACCCACACCTGGTTAAGCACGACAAGAAATTAGAGAAAGTGCAAAGGTTTGCAACAAGACTACTGACGAAGTTAAGGTGTATGTCCAACGAGAGGTTAAAGTAAATCAACCTGTTGAAACTGGTGGACAGGAGGCACAAGAAGAACACGATAACAACATATAAAACACTGATGGGGATTGACAAGGAGGACAGCGACAGGATTTTCAGAAATAGGATAACAAACGGAAGTTGAACTCTCTGATGAGTCACACTGATGTTAGGAAGTATTTCTTCAGTCACAGAGTTTTCAAGAAGTGGCAGAATCTAGATAGGAAAGATTCTTATTCCACTTCCCCATGTCAATAAAACGAAATAATATATATATATATATATATATATATATATATATATATATATATATATATATATATATATATATATATATATATATATATATATGTATATGTATATATATATATATATATATATATATATATATATATATATATATATATATATATATATATATATATATATATATTTATATGTGTGTGTGTGTGTGTACTCACCTAGTTGACCTAGTTGAGGTTGCGGGGGTCGAGTCCGAGCTCCTGGCCCCGCCTCTTCACTGATCGCTGCTAGGTCACTCTCCCTGAGCCGTGAGCTTTATCATACCTCTGTGTGTGTGTGTGTGTGTGTGTGTGTGTGTGTGTGTGTGTGTGTGTGTGTGTGTGTATATGTGTCTGTGTGTCTGTGTGCGTGTGTGTGTGTGTGTGTGTGTGTGTGTGTGTGTGTGTCTGTGTGTGTGTGTATGTACTCACCTAGTTGTACTCACCTAGTTGAGGTTGCAGGGGTCGAGTCCAAGCTCCTGGCCCCGCCTCTTCACTGGTCGCTACTAGGTCACTCTCCCTGAACCATGAGCTTTATCGTACCTCTGCTTAAAGCTATGTATGGATCCTGACTCCACTACATCGCTTCCCAAACTATTCCACTTCCTGACTACTCTGTGGCTGAAGAAATACTTCCTAACATCCCTTTGATTCATCTGTGTCTTCAACTTCCAACTATGTCCCCTTGTTACTGTGTCCAGTCTCTGGAACATCCTGTCTTTGTCCACCTTGTCAATTCCTCTCAGTATTTTGTAAGTCGTTATCATGTCCCCCTATCTCTCCTGTCCTCCAGTGTCGTCAGGTTGATTTCCCTTAACCTCTCCTCATAGGACATACCTCTTAGCTCTGGGACTAGTCTTGTTGCAAACCTTTGCACTTTCTCTAGTTTCTTTACATGCTTGGCTAGGTGTGGGTTCCAAACTGGTGCCGCATACTCCAATATGGGCCTAACGTACATTGTGTACAGGGTCCTGAACGATTCCTTATTAAGATGTCGGAATGCTGTTCTGAGGTTTGCCAGGCGCCCATATGCTGCAGCAGTTATTTGGTTGATGTGAGCTTCAGGAGATGTGCCTGGTGTTATACTCACCCCAAGATCTTTTTCCTTGAGTGATGTTTGTAGTCTCTGACCCCCTAGACTGTACTCCATCTGCGGTCTTCTTTGCCCTTCCCCAATCCTCATGACTTTGCACTTGGTGGGATTGAACTCCAGGAGCCAGTTGCTGGACCAGGTCTGCAGCCTGTCCAGATCCCTTTGTATTTCTGCCTGGTCTTCGATCGAATGAACTCTTCTCATCAACTTCACGTCATCTGCATACAGTGACACCTCGGAGTTTATTCCTTCCGTCATGTCGTTCACAAATACCAGAAACAGCACTGGTCCTAGGACTGACCCCTGTGGGACCCCGCTGGTCACAGGTGCACACTCTGACACATCTCCTCGTACCATTACTCGCTGCTGTCTTCCTGACAAGTATTCCCTGATCCATTGCAGTGCTTTCCCTGTTATTCCTGCTTGGTCCTCCAGTTTTTGTACTAATCTCTTGTGTGGTACTGTGTCAAACGCCTTCTTGCAGTCTAAGAAAATGCAATCCACCCACCCTTCTCTCTCTTGTCTTACTGCTGTCACCATATCATAGAACTCCAGTAGGTTTGTGACACAGGATTTCCCGTCTCTGAAACCATGTTGTCTGCTGGTGATGAGATCATTCCTTTCTAGATGTTCCACCATTCTTCTCCTGACAATTTTTTCCATGATTTTGCATGCTATACATGTCAGTGACACTGGTCTGTAGTTTAGTGCTTCATGTCTGTCTCCTTTTTTAAAGATTGGTACCACATTTGCTGTCTTCCATGCCTCAGGCAATCTCCCTGTTTCGATAGATGTATTGAATATTGTTGTTAGGGGTACACATAGCGCCTCTGCTCCTTCTCTCAGGACCCATGGAGAGATGTTATCTGGCCCCATTGCCTTTGAGGTATCTAGCTCACTCAGAAGCCTCTTCACTTCTTCCTCGGTTGTGTGCACTGTGTCCAGCACTTGGTGGTGTGCCCCACCTCTCCGTCTTTCTGGAGCCCCTTCTGTCTCCTCTGTGAACACTTCTTTGAATCTCTTGTTGAGTTCCTCACATACTTCACTGTCATTTCTTGTTGTCTCTCCTCCTTCCTTCCTTCCTTAGCCTGATTACCTGGTCCTTGACGGTTGTTTTCTTCCTGATGTGGCTGTATGACAGCTTCGGGTCAGATTTGTGTGTGTGTGTGTGTGTGTGTGTGTGTGTGTGTGGGTGTGTGTGTGTGTGTGTGTGTGTGTGTGTGTGCGTGTGTGTGTGTGCGTGTGTGTGTGTGTATGTGTGTGTGTGTGTGTGTGTGTGTGTGTGTGTGCGTGTGTGTGTGTGCGTGTGTGTGTGTGTGTGTATGTGTGTGTGTGTGTGTGTGTGTGTGTGTGTGTGTGCGTGTATGTGTGTGTGCGTGTGTGTGCGTGTGTGTGTGTGCGTGTGTGTGTGCGTGTGTGTGTGTGTGTGTGCGTGTGTGTGTACTCACCTAATTGTACTCACCTAATTGTGGTTGCAGGGGTCGAGACTCTGCTCCTGGCCCCGCCTCTTCACTGATCGCTACTGGGTCCTCTCTCTCTCTGCTTCCTGAACTTTGTCATACCTCTTCTTAAAACTATGTATGGTTCCTGCCTCCACTACTTCACTTGCTAGGCTATTCCACTTGCTGACGACTCTATGACTGAAGAAATACTTCCTAACGTCCCTGTGACTCGTCTGAGTCTTCAGCTTCCAGTTGTGACCCCTTGTCCCTGTTTCCCCTCTCTGGAACATCCTATCTCTGTCCACCTTGTCTATTCCCCGCAGTATCTTGTATGTCGTTATCATGTCTCCCCTGAACCTTCTGTCCTCCAGTGTCGTCAGTCCGATGTGTATGTGTGTGTGTGTGTGTGTGTGTGTGTGTGTGTGTGTGTGTGTGTGTGTGTGTGTGTGTGTGTGTGTGTGTGTGTGTGTGTGTGCGTGCGTGCTGTTAAAAAGTATAGAATATCTGGAATAAGGAATGAAATGTTAAATTTATTTCATCCCAACATTGCCATGCCCTCCTGACCAATGGAGTGTGTTACGCTTCCTCCTCGAAACTTGTTCACCATTAAATATTATACACCACGAAATGTTTTGCTACTATACCGTCTTTCCTATATATTACCTGAAAAGGCCCAAGAAGTACAGGACCTTCCAATCTTATTACACTGACTGTAGTGTTGATAATCAATCAATATCAGAAGATTTTTATTAGTGAAGTGAAGCAGAAAAAACGGCAAGACAAGACAAAGATATACCATCACCTCGGAGACATGTTAACTTGGAGCCCATCCAGTTGTTCCCCCGTCAGAACCTCAGATATTAATGCCAGCAAAAATAATTCGTCAACAGTCAAGTATACGACATCATTCTTTTGCATATATACAAGGCCTTAATCTCTCCACCAACAACAAATTACCTTTCATCAGTGAACTGCTCGTGTAGTCAAGTGTGATGTTTACGGTCTTCACAGATACCCGTAATAAAGACCACTTGAAACGAAATATGGATAAAAAGTGTTCAACACCACAAATGATGTAGTTGAACCTTTAACAGAAAATATTAATAACTAAAATCTATTCATTGTGGCTATATATTAACCGCCAGATTTAACTTCCCAATTATTCAGGGACGAGCAGTTTTTACTGTTTGGAAATTCTTCCAATACTAGCCTTCAAAATTTAAACTTAAGATATTAAAAAGAAAGAATATAGCAAGTAATCTTGTATGTCAATTAATCCCAGGAGGAAGATAGGATAAAAATTCTCACACAAATAAGCTGTTGAATCTTTGTAGGTAATTCACCTTTAATTGTCAAATAGTGGAGCCAACAAGACTGGAATATAGATCTGACCTTCTATTCCCAATTAAATAATGATGACCTAGTGAGAAGTAAAGAAGTTTCGAAGACAGATAAATTATAGGAAAATCTTATTGTAGTTCTGATTTGCATGCAAACAGCTTGAAGTGTCTTCAACAAATTCAAATTTAACAAGAACATCAAATGGTATGAAATGAGTCATGGTTAAATATCATGGTTCTGAACCAGTGTCTAGAAGGGATCTGCTCTTGAAGGATTAACATCCGAAGTTTGCTTAAGGAACATTGCCCTTAAGAAGAAGTGATATAAGGTAGAGACCCCGCCCTTTACAAGCTTAGGCGAAGAACTAGAGTGTTTGTCAGAAGCTTAATTAATTGAAATGCAGAAGGAAGCACTGAGTAGGGAAACATAAAATATTTAAAGTAATTTAAATGAGTCATACTGGATCCAGGAGAGTCAGAAGGAACTAAGACAATTACTGAAATTTTTAAAAAAATCAGAATATTTATATATGTCAAATCCAAGGCAAATATATTATCGGGGTTTTCCTTAAACAATATTGACCGACACTTATGATAACAAACAAATCGGTATGATACGTATATCTTATGATACGTGTTATGTTTACTGAGATGAAAAGTCGTCAATCTGAAGGGATATTTTTATGAACGTGACTGAAAACCTTGTCAATGTCTCCAAAATTTCTTATATAATCCTATTATCAATGAACTTTGAGAAAGCATTTGACAATATGCTCCGAGTCCACGCTCATGGAACTCAATGTTTATCAAGAAGTGCAAGAGACCCCTTTAGCGTGCCTTAAGTATTCTATGGAGATATAGCCCCACTTACAAAAGTGGCAACAAAGCAATTGTAAAGAATTATAGCCAAATATCAGTAACGTCTCATAATATAAAATTCTTTGGAAGGATTATAACAACCCAAATCGCCAACAACTTAGATTCCCAAGAATTGAACAACCCAGTGCAGCAATAATTTAGAGCAGTCCCATCCTTCCTTTTGCAACTGCTGTTCCACTTGACATGATTTTGGATGTACTGGATGATTAAGGGATTGCAGATGTAGTGTACACAGACTATGCCAAAGCCTTCGATAAGAAAGGTCATAGTGTAATAGCGAACAAAGTGCGTGCTAAAGGAATAACTGGGAAACTGGACAGATAGATCTTAAGCTTTGTAAACGATGTGATTGGATGGGTGGTTGGGAGGGGTGGGTGTAGTTTAGTGGGTAGACAAGGCAGGCGGGTTTATCGATGTCAATATTGGCAGCTGAAGTAGTCGTCAGGATGCAGTCAACTACCCATCATCCACCAGACGTGAACGAGGTTCGTTAATTATTCCCCTTTAATTTTAGATTTTGACGAGTGACGCTTTATTATGCTATATGATTCGTGTTTGACTTTTAGGAATATAAACAAAAATAAATAAAGCAAAGCAAATAAAACAAAAAGATTAGCTTTATTACACAAACGGCATATTAAATCACTTACGATATTTCAATCTCATATTCACAGAGTATTATAATGAAGCCTCGGTGCAAGTTTCAACCAACAAGCACAGGTGAACGTGCCAGTTTTGTGTGTATGCGAGCTAGTGGCATGTCTCTTAGTGCCATCGCACGAGCAACTGGCTTCAGTTCCTCCACCGTCTACAGGTGGATACATCGCTGGCAACATGAAGGCAACATCACGTCACGATATTACAAGCGCAGACTTCTTCTAAGAACAAAGACCAAATATACTGAAGTGGCCGGAGCAGACTGCACACCACGAACTTCTAAAATCTTCAAGGAATATAATAAATTTCTATTTAACTATAAGCAAAAATGTCCTACTGACAACGCCAGACTGAACGAATCTTATCAATACCCAACTTTTTTCCCCAATTGCTTACGGCTTATGACAGTGGGATACACATCTCAGTCTCCCTTAAATATTTTACTTCAATAACCATATTCATCGAATAATTCTACAAATGAACTCAGAACTTTTATCCACGAATTGTGAAACCCAGATTAATCATTTCTACTTTAAAATCGTATCTCTGAAAGATAAATATATGTAAGTCAGAAAGACAGAAGAACACATACTAAATAGCAGAGTATATTTTGTCTATTCTATTATAAAAAAAGAGTTTTTTTCACATATTTTCTGATTAAATAATAAGCTGTACAATCATAAAAAAAATTGAAAAGCAGTACCGAGATACACCCATACATAACTAAAAAAAAACACTCTTAAACAATTAAAATTCATAAAATCACAATCAAAACAATTCTAAATTCCTCCGTTGTATGATCAACAGATGTTGACAGTTTGAAGCCGATCAGAAGAAAAGTTATTGTAAAAAAAATCACGACATATCGTTGGTTCAGAGAGAGAGAAAAAAAAATTGAAATAAACGAAGAATTTGAGAGGGAGAAAGTAAATTTTTGGCTACAAAGTCTGAGGCTAATATCACACAGGTACGAAAATGTGTGAGCCATCTTTATAACACTGAATCTGAGCTAAATATTTACATACAATAATGTCTAGTATAAAATATAATGAATAACGAACGAAGAGAAATTATATGTAAATTTAAAATGCTGAATACATGTAAAATGAAAATAATAACTAAGACAATGAGTAAAAATATGTACAACCAAAGGTAAAGTAATTAATGAATCATGGGATGTTTTTATCATTATGCTCTTTGTAGCATCAATTATTATATTCTTTGTAGCATCAATTATTATGTTCTTAGTAACATCAATTATTAAGATCTTTGTAACATCAATTATTGTAATCTTTGTAACATCAGTTACTATGATCTTTGTAATGTCAATTATTATCTAAGCAAACACATATATTAATTTTCCGTAGTTTACATAAGATGAGTAACTATAGTCACTGCATCATACAATAAAAACATCAGTTTTATATAACTGAAGCTCTTAGGAAGCTCTTAGAATATGACTGAAATTCAAACAACGTAAGTTCAGTTCTCATTGTTCTCGTTACCAGAATATACGAAAATAAGAGTAGGTAGTAAGTTGGCAGACAGCAACCACCCAGGGAGGTACTACCGTCCTGTGGTAGTAGGTTGGTAGACAGCAACCACCCAGGGAGGTACTACCGTCCTGTGGTAGTAGGTTGGTAGACAGCAACCACCCAGGGAGGTACTACCGTCCTGTGGTAGTAGGTTGGTAGACAGCAACCACCCAGGGATGTACTACCGTCCTGTGGTAGTAGGTTGGTAGACAGCAACCACCCAGGGAGGTACTACCGTCCTGTGGTAGTAGGTTGGTAGACAGCAACCACCCAGGGAGGTACTACCGTCCTGTGGTAGTAGGTTGGTAGACAGCAACCACCCAGGGAGGTACTACCGTCCTGTGGTAGTAGGTTGGTAGACAGCAACCACCCAGGGAGGTACTACCGTCCTGTGGTAGTAGGTTGGTACACAGCAACCACCCAGGGAGGAACTACCGTCCTATGGTAGTAGGTTGGTAGACAGCAACCACCCAGGGAGGTACTACCGTCCTGTGGTAGTAGGTTGGTAGACAGCAACCACCCAGGGAGGTACTACCGTCCTGTGGTAGTAAGTTGGTAGACAGCAACCACCCAGGGAGGTACTACCGTCCTGTGGTAGTAGGTTGGTAGACAGCAACCACCCAGGGAGGTACTACCGTCCTGTGGTAGTAGGTTGGTAGACAGCAACCACCCAGGGAGGTACTACCGTCCTGTGGTAGTAGGTTGGTAGACAGCAACCACCCAGGGAGGTACTACCGTCCTGTGGTAGTAGGTTGCTAGACAGCAACCACCCAGGGAGGTACTACCGTCCTGTGGTAGTAAGTTGGTAGACAGCAACCACCCAGGGAGGTACTACCGTCCTGTGGTAGTAGGTTGGTAGACAGCAACCACCCAGGGAGGTACTACCGTCCTGTGGTAGTAAGTTGGTAGACAGCAACCACCCAGGGAGATACTACCGTCCTGTGGTAGTAGGTTGGTAGACAACAACCACCCAGGGAGGTACTACCGTCCTGTGGTAGTAGGTTGGTAGACAGCAACCACCGAGGGAGGTACTACCGTCCTGTGGTAGTAGGATGGTAGACAGCAACCACCCAGGGAGGTACTACCGTCCTGTGGTAGTAGGTTGGTAGACAGCAACCACCCAGGGAGGTACTACCGTCCTGTGGTAGTAGGTTGGTAGACAGCAACCACCCAGGGAGGTACTACCGTCCTGTGGTAGTAGGTTGGTAGACAGCAACCACCCAGGGAGGTACTACCGTCCTGTGGTAGTAGGTTGGTAGACAGCAACCACCCAGGGAGGTACTACCGTCCTGTGGTAGTAGGTTGGTAGACAGCAACCACCCATGGAGGTACTACCGTCCTGTGGTAGTAGATTGGTAGACAGCAACCACCCAGGGAGGTACTACCGTCCTGTGGTAGTAGGTTGGTAGACAGCAACCACCCAGGGAGGTACTACCGTCCTGTGGTAGTAGGTTGGTAGACAGCAACCACCTAGGGAGGTACTACCGTCCTGTGGTAGTAGGTTGGTAGACAGCAACCACCCAGGGAGGTACTACCGTCCTGTGGTAGTAGGTTGGTAGACAGCAACCACCCAGGGAGGTACTACCGTCCTGTGGTAGTAGGTTGGTAGACAGCAACCACCCAGGGAGGTACTACCGTCCTGTGGTAGTAGGTTGGTAGACAGCAACCACCCAGGGAGGTACTACCGTCCTGTGGTAGTAGGTTGGTAGACAGCAACCACCCAGGGAGGTACTACCGTCCTGTGGTAGTTGGTTGGTAGACAGCAACCACCCAGGGAGGTACTACCGTCCTGTGGTAGTAGGTTGGTAGACAGCTACCACCCAGGGAGGTACTACCGTCCTGTGGTAGTAGGTTGGTAGACAGCAACCACCCAGGGAGGTACTACCGTCCTGTGGTAGTAGGTTGGTAGACAGCAACCACCCAGGGAGGTACTACCGTCCTGTGGTAGTAGGTTGGTAGACAGCAACCACCCAGGGAGGCACTACCGTCCAGTGGTAGTAGGTTGCTAGACAGCAACCACCCAGGGAGGTACTACCGTCCTGTGGTAGTAGGTTGGTAGACAGCAACCACCCAGGGAGGTACTACCGTCCTGTGGTAGTAGGTTGGTAGACAACAACCACCCAGGGAGGTACTACCGTCCTGTGGTAGTAGGTTGGTAGACAGCAACCACCCAGGGAGGTACTACCGTCCTGTGGTAGTAGGTTGGTAGACAGCAACCACCCAGGGAGGTACTACCGTCCTGTGGTAGTAGGTTGGTAGACAGCAACCACCCAGGGAGGTACTACCGTCCTGTGGTAGTAGGTTGGTAGACAGCAACCACCCAGGGAGGTACTACCGTCCTGTGGTAGTAGGTTGGTAGACAGCAACCACCCAGGGAGGTACTACCGTCCTGTGGTAGTAGGTTGGTAGACAGCAACCACCCAGGGAGGTACTACCGTCCTGTGGTAGTAGGTTGGTAGACAGCAACCACCCAGGGAGGTACTACCGTCTTGTGGTAGTAGGTTGGTAGACAGCAACCACCCAGGGAGGTACTACCGTCCTGTGGTAGTAGGTTGGTAGACAGCAACCACCCAGGGAGGTACTACCGTCCTGTGGTAGTAGGTTGGTAGACAGCAACCACCCAGGGAGGTACTACCGTCCTGTGGTAGTAGGTTGGTAGACAGCAACCATCCAGGGAGGTACTACCGTCCTGTGGTAGTAGGTTGGTAGACAGCAACCACCCAGGGAGGTACTACCGTCCTGTGGTAGTAGGTTGGTAGACAGCAACCACCCAGGGAGGTACTACCGTCCTGTGGTAGTAGGTTGGTAGACAGCAACCACCCAGGGAGGTACTACCGTCCTGTGGTAGTAGGTTGGTAGAGAGCAACCACCCAGGGAGGTACTACCGTCCTGTGGTAGTAGGCTGGTAGGCAGCAACCTCCCAGGGAGGTACTACCGTCCTGTGGTAGTAGGTTGGTAGACAGCAACCACCCAGGGAGGTACTACCGTCCTGTGGTAGTAGGTTGGTAGACAGCAACCACCCAGGGAGGTTCTACCGTCCTGTGGTAGTAGGTTGGTAGACAGCAACCACCCAGGGAGGTACTACCGTCCTGTGGTAGTAGGTTGGTAGACAGCAACCACCCAGGGAGGTACTACCGTCCTGTGGTAGTAGGTTGGTAGACAGCAACCACCCAGGGAGGTACTACCGTCCTGTGGTAGTAGGTTGGTAGACAGCAACCACCCAGGGAGGTACTACCGTCCTGTGGTAGTAGGTTGGTAGACAGCAACCACCCAGGGAGGTACTACCGTCCTGTGGTAGTAGGTTGGTAGACAGCAACCACCCAGGGAGGTACTACCGTCCTGTGGTAGTAGGATGGTAGACAGCAACCACCCAGGGAGGTACTACCGTCCTGTGGTAGTAGGTTGGTAGACAGCAACCACCCAGGGATGTACTACCGTCCTGTGGTAGTAGGTTGGTAGACAGCAACCACCCAGGGAGGTACTACCGTCCTGTGGTAGTAGGTTGGTAGACAGCAACCACCCAGGGAGGTACTACCGTCCTGTGGTAGTAGGTTGGTAGACAGCAACCACCCAGGGAGGTACTACCGTCCTGTGGTAGTAGGTTGGTAGACAGCAACCACCCAGGGAGGTACTACCTTCCTGTGGTAGTAGGTTGGTAGACAGCAACCACCCAGGGAGGTACTACCGTCCTGTGGTAGTAGGTTGGTAGACAGCAACCACCCAGGGAGGTACTACCGTCCTGTGGTAGTAGGTTGGTAGACAGCAACCACCCAGGGAGGTACTACCGTCCTGTGGTAGTAGGTTGGTAGACAGCAACCAACCAGGGAGGTACTACCGTCCTGTGGTAGTAGGTTGGTAGACAGCAACCAACCAGGGAGGTACTACCGTCCTGTGGTAGTAGGTTGGTAGACAGCAACCACCCAGGGAGGTACTACTGTCCTGCCAAGTGAGTGTAAAACGAAAGCCTGTAATTGTTTTACATGATGGTAGGATTGCTGGTGTCTTTTGTCTGTCTTATAAATATGCAAGATTACAGGTACGTCTTGCTACTTCTACTTACACTTAGGTCACACTACACGTACATGTACACATTTATTTATACACACTCATCTGAGTTATCTTTGATTTTATCTTAATAGTTCTTGGTCTTATTACTTTTCCTTTTATATCCATGGGGAAGTGGAATAAGAATCTTTCCTCCGTAAGCCATGCGTGTTGTAAAAGTCAATTAAAATGCCGGGAACAATGGGCTAGTAACCCCTTTTCCTGTAAAGATTACTAAAAAGAATAAGAAGAAAATTGTCAAAGTGGGAAGTCTGAATGTGCGTGGATGTGTCGAATGGGGTTCCTCAAGGGTCAGTCCTAGGTTCTGTGCTGTTTCATGTAAGTGTGCATGGAATGACGGAAGGGATAGATTCAGACGATGTAAAGCTAATGAGAAGAATACAAGAGGACGAAGATTAGGTAAACTTAAAAGGGTCTGGTCCGACAAATAGCTCCAGCATGTGGAAAGTTATGAAACTTGGGAAAGGACAAAGAAGACCGCAGATGGAATATAGCCTAAGAGGTCAGAGGCTGCAAAACTCACTTAAGGAAACGGATCTTGGGGTGAGCATCATCTGACAAGCACATCAGCCAAATAACTGCTGGAGTATGTGGGTGCATAGCATACCTGAGAACAGAATTTCGTCATTTAAGTAGGGAGTCATTTACGACAATGTACACCGTGTACATCAGGCCCATACTGGAGTATGCAGAAACAGTGGGGAACCCACACGTAGTCAAAAGTCAAGAAATTAGAGAAAATGCAAAAGTTTGCAACAAGACAAGGTTAAGGGAACTTAACCTGACAACACTAGAGGACAGGAAGTATAGCGGGGGCATGATAACAACATTCATAATACTGAGAGGAATTCACAAGGTGGATAGGGGATCACAACTGGAAGTTGAAAACTCAGATGAGTCACAGGGATGTTAGGAATTACTTCTTCAGTCATAGAGTTGTCAGTAAGTGGAACAGTCTGAAAAGTGATGTAGTGCAAGCAGGATCCATACATAGCATTAAGAAGGGGTATGATAAACCTGATGGAGCAGGGAGAGAGTGGACTTAGTAGCAACCAGTGAAGAGGAAGGGCCAGGAGCTATGACTGAACCCCTGCAACGACAATTAGGTGAGTGCACATGCACATTCACACATCCTTCCAGTATGGCTGCTTCTTCTTAATTCTAGCTGTGAAGGCTTACTCATCCCTGTAACAACTTCAGACAGTATTACCAAGGCTGGCTGCTCCTCAGGAAAATTAATGAATAGAAAAAGAATAAAAACTGACAAACATAAACACTTTATTATTTAAAAATATAAAATATAAAATACTTAAATATGAAATATTTATCCTACTTTAAAGAAAAATGAAAAATGAAAAATATAAATGATATCTGAATTCAACGCTAATATATACAATTAAACTTAGGTGTCTGGTTGATATGGACACAGTCTTGTAGTGATTATAGCCGTTGTTGATGATGTGAAGGGAGGGGGGGGGGTCACAGGTGTTGGTGACAACCCAACGGCCAGTTCTTCACAGAGTCTATAGCCTTGAATAGTCAGTCCAGATGACAGGAACGCAGGTTCTGTACCACTGCAAAGGTAGGTAAAGAGTGACGTCTCGGGATGTTAGTCCGTCTCCTTCAACACTTCTTGTTGGTTGGCAGGTGACCCGATCTGTCATTCCAAGAGTTTTGCTGGGAGCTGTGAGTCGAGTGATTACTGTTTGGCCGGAGCCCCACACGTCACCTTTTGGGGTGGGGGAAAAACGGGGGGGGGATAGCGGGAGCTAGACTTACCTTACCTTAACAAGCAGCCGGCAATTAAACTATCGTTACCATATACTCGCTCGCTACTCCTATCTGTTGAACATTTTCCTCACACTCCCCCATACCAAGACTTATAGTCAAGGAGTATAAGAAGAATAGGCGAGGAAAAAGTTCTAAAATGTGGAAGTCGCGTAAGGCAGCAAATCTTCTGCTAACTGTCACGACTTAACCAGTCAGAGAAATAATTGGATGAACCATTGATTTACACAATATGGAACTTAAAAGCTTGGAGAGCCAATGTCAACCTCAAGACGCGACTGTTGGTTCCCTTAAAAGTTTCTAAGTATATCAAAGGTTTGTGATCCGTCTCTAAAATGAATTCTTTTCCCAGTAAATAAAATTTAAGCTTGGAGATACCCCACACAAGGGCCAAACATTCCTTTTCTATGGTGGAGTATCTCGTTTCAGTGGGAAGGAGTTTCCGGCTTAGGAAGCATACAGGGAAGGGAGTACCATCATGGTATTGTAGTAACACTGCACCTAAGCCAGTATTGGAGGCATCAGTTCTTAAACAAAATGTTTTATTAATATCTGGAATCTTAAGTATAGGGTCTTTCGAGAAGATATTTTTAATCTCATTAAACTTTTCCCGAGCTACGTCGGAAAGTTCAAGAGGTTCCTTCACAGACATTTTAAGGAAGTCGGATAATATGCCTGTAAGATCAGTAAGGTTCGGGATAAACCATGCATAAAAATTTACAGAAACAAGAAAACTATGCATGAGCTTCTTTTTTTGGGGGAATTTAAATTCAAGTAAAGCTTTGATCTCACTGGGGAGAGGCTGTAAAGAGTTATTAGAAAGCATCAGTCCAAGATATCTAATCTTATTATACCCAAGGAAGCATTTCTTCGGCTTGGCAGTGAGGCCATGTGAGCGTAACCTACGTAAAACTGATGTTAATGTTTGGATATGCTTGCCCCACGTGGAATGTCATTACGTAAATGTTATCAAAATAAACTGAAACATTTGGCATATTACCCAAGACCTTTCTCATCAGTCTCACGTAGGTAGCACAGGCAGTTACCAAACCGAAGGGCATAGTTCAATACTGCATCAGTCCTTGGTGGGTAGGAAGAGAGGTGTACTGCTTAGAAGAAGGATCTAACATTACTTGATGATATGCCTGCGCAATATCAATCTCTGAAAAGAAGGAAGCGTCATAAAATTTGTGTAGATCGCTATCTATTAAAGGTATTGGCTCAGCATCCCACCGAGTTATAGCATTAAGGCCTTTGAACTCAATAGCAAGTCTATATCAATTATCCTCCTTCTTAACCATGACTACTGGTGAGCAATATGCAGATACTGAAGGTTCAATGATCTTTAGTTTTAATAATTTATCTACCTCTCGGTCAAATGCATCCCTAAGGTGAACTGGAACTGGGTATAATTTCCGTTTGATAGGATTGTCCGTGACTAAGTCAATCTTATGGACTACCGTGGAGGTGACACCTGGAATATCAGTAAAAACGTCTGAGAAGTTACTCACACATTGAAGTAGTTCATGTCTCTTATGGTTATCCAAAGATTCATTAATATTAATGTTTGTTGCACCCGAGTGGTCAAGAGTCACCAAGTCATGTAGTTCTCCGTCATAGTCTAAGTTAGAGGTGTCAATCACACACACCTTACACTCCTCAGATGTCTTATCAAGTTTGTGTGGAAAACCTAAATCAAAGTTATTAAGGCAGTTAACCGAATTTCTTCGGTAATATTTCTTAAGGATGTTGATATGATAAAGCTTAGGTTTCCACTTGACTTCTGTGAGGTAATCAACCTTCGCACAAATTTTTAACACCTTGTATGGACCTTTCCATGCTTCTAATAATTTATTTGACTTGATAGGCAAAAGTACCAGAACTTCATCCCCTACTTTAAAACTTCTTCTCTGACTTTTGGAATCAAAATACGTTATGTACTGGTCCATTGACAAGCTTAAGTTTTTCGAAACTATGTCAGAGGTCTCCTCAAGTTTGGATCTAAGGTCAAGGAGAAACTGATAAGAAGACTGAACCTCAGCCTTTACCTCCTCATTAGTCCATAAGTCATGAAGGATGGACAATGGACCTCTGGCCTGTCTACCATAGAGAAGTTCAAAAGGTGAAAACCCCAAAGAGTCACTGGGAACTTCCCTCATGGCAAACAAAGCACAGGGTAGGTAACGATACCACTCCTTAGGTTTAAGGGAGCAAAGTTTCCTTAAAATGGACTTGAGAACCGAATACTGGCGCTCAATCCTCCCATTATAGCTGGGATGATATGGTGTTGTGAAGAGAGATTTCACTTCTTGAAGTTGGTAGAGATGTTGCATTAAGTCAGATGTGAATTGTGTCCCACGGTCAGACAAAATTTCTCTAGGGATCCAACTCTGGAGAAGATGGACAAAATTACTTCAGCCACCTCTGTAGTAGTTATGGTCTTTAAGGGTACAGCTTCAGGGAAACTCGAAGCATAATCAATTAATGTTAATATATATCTATGTCCCCCAGATGAAAGTGGAGATAAAGGACCAACAATGTCAATAGCTACTTTTTCAAACAGTACCGTAAAGATTGGCATTTTGGCAATAGGTACTCGCCTGGTACCTCGGGAGGATGACAGTTGGCAAACTTTACACAATCTACAATAGGTAGTGATATCTGAGGACATTTTGGGCCAAAAATCGGTTTCCCTAATTTTATTTAAGGTTTTACGAAGCGAGAAATGTCCGGCCACTGGTAGGTCATTAGCCATTTTAAGAACAGTCTCTCTGCATTGACTTGGAACAACTAAGATGGAATAGTCTATCTCATCTGAATTTAATTTGTATACTGATATATACAAGATACCTTTTATATATTCAAATTTATATGAAAAGTTTTTCCTTTGGATAACTTGATTTTGTCCAGCTGCATTATGACAATTCTGAAGAGAAGGGCAATTACGTTGTAAATTGATAAAGGAGTCCTTCGATATATCTAAAGACTTAAAGTCAGAAAAAATCAAAGGATGGACAGTAGGAGAAGCCTGGGCTTTGGTCTGAGCCCTAGTCAAGACATTTATAGTATCGGAGGTGATATCTTCACTTTCATCTAGCAAGTGAACCGGTGATCCTACTACCTCGCTTTCGAGAGTAGCATCACTGGTTTTTAATCCCGCATGAATATCACGAGACATTGCCTCACCTGAACTTTCGAGGGGCTTCTCTGACTCTATAGAAAGAGGAGCTGAAAAGCTTATGTCCATCTTTGGTGATGAAAGGTCAACCATAGAAGGAAGAATGGCACCTTTTACATTACCTATTAGTACGGAGCAAGAAGTGATGGGAGCTAGTAAGGCTTCAGACCAACCTGTGAACCATTTAGACCTAATGTAAGAACGGATGGTAGGAAAAGTGTCTGTACAGCCCAAGTTGTCTGAAAGAATAGCAGAAGAATGAGTTTCTTTAAGATTAGGGAACAGCTTATCAGAAATTACTATACATGTGCATCCAGTGTCTCGTAAAATGGTAGATACATTAAGTCCATTAACTGTTCCTGAACTGAAGGGTGCTTGGTCATTACAGTCTTTAAAACATCTTCCAACTTTTTGAACCTTCTTAGAAGGACAATCGGAAAGTTTATGTCCCTTAACACCACATAAATGACAAACAGGAATAAAAGAAGTCTGTTTACTTTCCACTAGAGGCTTTGTTTTCTTTTGATCTGGTGAATCCTTGCTCTTAGGGTTCGATCCCTTTAGGTTTTTATAGGAATTGTGAGCCTCAGCATACAGGTCAGCAGCCTCAGCAACTTCCTCAGCTTTAATCAGGCTACGTTCTCTAATGAATGTTCGTATCTGGTGGGGAAGAGCTGTCAGGAACTGGTCAGCAACCATGAAGTCTCGAAGAGATTCATAACTGTGATCAATTCCTGAACTATCTATCCAAAAGTCGAACAAACGAAAGAGTGTTACCTGTAACTGCTGAAAATTCTGGCCAGGCTGTAAGGTGGCATACCTGAAATCTTTCCTATAAGAATTTGTGGTTTTTTTGATATGCTTTAAGGATTGCCTTCTTCAGTAGGTTATAATTACATATGATATCCTGCGATAAAGTTGCATAGATATTCAAAGCTGTACCAGAAAATACCATTCCAATCCTGGTAGCCCAGGTGTCAGCAGGCCATTCACAGAGGATTGCAGCAATTTCAAACCTGATAATGTATGAAGTAATGTCTTCACCCTCTGTGAAGGGAGGTAAATTAGGTGTTGGAATATGTGCACTAGCTGCATGATGTTCAATTACTCCTTCCTCTAATTGTTGTTGTGTAAGAGTTAACTTTTTATTCTCTAATTCAAGGCGAGCTTTTTCGAGCTCGCGATCTTTTTCTGTCTCTTAACTCATGTTCTCTAGCTCTTTCCACACGTTCTCTAGCTCTTTCCTCACGTTCTCTAGCGCTTTCCTCAACTTCTCTATCCTTTGCTCTTTCCTCAATTTATCTTAATTTAACTTGTTCCTCATGTATATTAGCTTGTTCCTCAGGTACTCTAACTCTCTCCTCATGTTCAAGTCTATCACGCTCCTTTTTGTCTTCTCTCTCTCTTTCTAACTGTCTTTCTTCACTTTCTCTTTCAATTCGATCTCTCTCCTTTTTATCCTCTCTTTCTCTTATTGTCTTTCTTGGTTCTCTCTCTCAATTCTTTCTCTCTCCTTTTTCTCTTCTCTTTCGATTCTTTCTCTGTCCTTTTCAATTCTTTCCTGGATTTTAGCACTAATGAAAGATTCTAAATTTTTTCCTGTTATTCCTAACTTACTTCCAGCATTCATCCAAAACTGTTATTCCTCCATACTTGCAAGAATAACTTAAACTACCAGGGCAAAATGAAACGGGTATCAAAGAAAACGGAGGGTTCAATTCCTGCTCCGCTCAAACTGTAAATAAACCAGAGGGCTCGAGCCCTGCTTCGATTAAACAATATGTATTAATGAAAACGAAGGGTTCTATGGCGGCTCCGAGCAAAAAGTAAGTAGAATGGGATCCCTTGACCATCCAATCTTCTCACCAACAAATCAAGAGTGTCCTACGACAGTTCCCTTAATATAATAAAGAGCTCAATGGAACAAATTGTTCACAAATAACCCGCACATAAAAGAGAGAACCTTACGACGACGCTTCGGTCCGACTCGGGCCATTTACAAAGTCACACCGTCGGACCGAAACGTCGTCGTAAGCTTCTCTCTTTTATGTGCGGGTTATTTGTGTATCGTTCCAGTCACGATATTGTGCCTTTTTTTTTTTGGTTAAACAAATTGTCACTGGAAAATCTCGGGTCCCTAGAGTCTAATCCTCCAAATCGATTCAAGCTCAAATATCGGTGGCAGAATTAACTAGTATATCCTGCCTGACTTGACTTACAATAAATTGAGACTATAACAATCACCAAATCTTTTAAATACCTGTACTGTAGTCCTACCATAGAGAATGATAACTCATGGCTGGTGGTAACTGTCTGTGGTATGCGGCGTTGAAGTTCCAATGGTTGATTCGAGATGGAGTTGAATCTTGATTCAGTAGAGTTGATCCTGGCAAGGTCGCCACTTGTGAAGGATTACTCATCCCTGTAACAACTTCAGACAGTATTACCAAGGCTGGCTCCTCCTCAGGAAAATTAAGGAATAGGAAAATTAAGGAATAGAAAAAGAATAAAAACTGATAAACATAAACACTTTATTATTTAAAAGTATAAAATATAAAATACTTAAATATGAAATATTTATCCTACTTTAAAGAAAAATGAAAAATTAAAAATATAAATGATATCTGAATTCAACGCTAATATATTCAATTAAACTTGTGTGTCTGGTTGATGTTGACAGTTTTGTAGAGATTATACCCGTTGTTGATGATGTGGGGGGGGGGGGGGGGGGGCACAGGTGTTGGTGACAACCAAACGGCCAGTTCTTCACAGAGTCTCTAGCCTTGAATAGTCAGTCCAGATGACAGGAACGCAGGTTCTGTACCACTGCAAAGATGAGGGGTTATGTCCTGCGATGGCGTACAGTTAATCATGTAGGTAAAGAGTGACGTCTCGGGATGTTAGTCCGTCTCCTTCAACACTTCTCGTTGGTTGGCAGGTGACCCGAACTGTCATTCCAAGAGTTGTGCTGGGAGCTGTGAGTCGAGTGATTAATGTTTGGCCGGAGCCCCACACGTCACCTTCGGGGTGAGGGAAAAAAAGGGGGGGGGGATAGCGGGAGCTAGACTGACCCTACCTTAAGAAGCAGCTGGCAATCAAACTATCGTTACCATATACTCGCTCGCTACTCCTATCTGTTGAACTTTTCCCTCACACTAGCTCTCTTAATAAATATATTATTCCTAATATAATTTATCAATTCATGATATTAGCATTACTTTCCATTTTTTCAATAAATAACACAATATATTAACATAACCTTCCCTATGCCGTTTTTTGCATAATGAAAATCATTATTGTTCAAACTACCTGAATACAGCTAATACATCATGAATATAGTACATTCAGTTTCAATATTGTTCATTACAACGCTTCGAAGCTTATACTACATGTAAGAAACTGAAGTAATATTATGTAGCTAATGTTTTTTATTGGTTTTTAAGCAACATAAAGTAAACACTAGAAGAGAAATCTTTGATACATCTCGGTGTTTCATGACTGTGGTTTAGCAATTGTCCAGGAGAGACAGAAAAGTTATCGTAAGGTTCCTATGCTGTATAATTATAACTCTTACTGTAAAAATTAAAGATTTGTCAACATCAGTGCAGCTACTATATCTATAATTTAGCACATTAAATAGTAATGCAGAATGTCGAACCCCAGTGTTGTTCAGACCAACTTTGATAAAACTCATCCTGCAATTATTTAGATGATACAGCATCACTGTATCGCTTTCAGTGTTAATGTTAATGTTAATGTTAATACTCACACAGCAACACTGTATCTCATGAAACACAAATGTGAGTCACACTGATTTCCGCTGATTCACATATATTTGTAAGGTTCCTGTAACGACCTTTATTGTAAAATTTGTACACCTGAACTTAGTTGTATAAAGTAAAGGAGGATTTACAGAAGATATATGATTGAGGAGAATGACCTTGAGATTTCAGTTCATGATTTGAAAGGAAAAATGTAGTTTAATTTTAAACTATATTATTTAGTTTTTCGGTGAAGTTGTCATTTTTCTTTTATACAAGATTTGGAGCTTAAATTTGCCCAGATTAAACTGAAACATTTCTGACTACAACACCGACCTAACAAAATCATTCTCTAGTACCCTTGTGTTCTTTCCTAATTGTTTGTGTCAGAGAATATTGTAATTTTTCCCATTACTGACTTATGTGGAACTTCACCATTCATGAATTCCCATTCTGATTTGTTCTCATTTATGCAAACTTTCTCTTCCCTGTCAACAATGTCTCTATGAAAACTGAATCTCCTCCAATACCATTTGCAGATTTCTTCACTATTAGTCTTCTGTGTGTAACTAACAAACATCTTACGGTAGTCTATATTCAATGTTACATTATTAAGTATAGTCCAGCGCCTAAAACATTATAGTGATAAAAGAAGAATGCAAAACTGACAGTCAAGAATAACTTTCTCTAAATCTGTGTTGTGATTCATCGGTCAAATTATATCTTTCAATATGGCGTCCACCTCCATGTAAAATTTTAATAATTTTCGGGAAATCGAATTTATGCTTATGTATCTGTAATTAGATAGAATTGATCTAGTTCCCGCAAAGGAAATTTGGAATAACATTTACCATTTCTCGCATATCCGGTACAATTCTAGTATGAAGTGATAAATTAAATACGAATAGATATTCCTGCATCAGTCACAGGTTTAACGGTGCTTAGGTTTCCAGATAAACGTCACACGTTTTATACCCCCTGTCTGCACCTGTTTTCAAGAAATTTTGTTTCTAAAATGTTGTTATTCACAATTCTTTTGTCATAGTTTAATTTTAAGCAGATTATCAGAATTCAGTGTTTCTGGTGTCCCCGATTTGGTAATTTGTTAATATTTTGTTATAAATACTTGAAAATTAACTTAATGCTGTTTCATTCACATGTTTCCTCATTTTTCTAATTATTATAGCAACTAGGAAACATGTTTCAATACAGAGGAAACCGCCACTTGTACACGCCACCCACTAACACTGTACACGCCAGCTACCCACTAACACTGTACACGCCAGCCACCCACTAACACTGTACACGCCAGCCACCCACAAACACTGTACACGTCAGCCACCCACTAACACTGTACACGCCAGCAACCCACTAACACTGTACACGCCAGCCACCCACTAACACTGTACACGCCAGGCACCCACTAACACTGTACACGCCAGCCACCCACTAACACTATACACGCCAGACACCCACTAACACTGTACACGCCAGCCACCCACTAACACTGTACACGTCAGCCACCCACTAACACTGTACACGACAGCCACCCACTAACACTGTACACGCCAGCCACCCACTAACACTGTACACGTCAGCCACCCACTAACACTGTACACGCCAGCCACCCACTAACACTGTACACGTCAGCCACCCACTAATATGGTACACGCCAGCCACCCACTAACACTGTACACGTCAGCCACCCACTAACACTGTACACGCCAACAACCCACTAACACTGTACACGTCAGCCACCCACTAACACTGTACACGTCAGCCACCCACTAACACTGTACACGTCAGCCACCCACTAACACTGTACACGCCAGCCACCCACTAACACTGTACACGTCAGCCACCCAGTAACACTGTACACGCCAACAACCCACTAACACTGGACACGTCAGCCACCCACTAACACTCTACACGTCAGCCACCCACTAACACTGTACACGCCAGCCACCCACTAACACTGTACACGCCAGCCACCCACTAACACTGTACACGCCAGCCACCCACTAACACTGTACACGCCAGCCACCCACTAACACTGTACACGCCAACCAACCACTAACACTGTACATGCCAGCCACCCACTAACACTGTACACGCCAGCCACCCACTAACACTGTACACGACAGCCACCCACTAACACTGTACACGCCAGCCACCCACTAACACTGTACACGTCAGCCACCCACTAACACTGTACACGCCAGCCACCCACTAACACTGTACACGTCAGCAACCCACTAATACTGTACACGCCAGCCACCCACTAACACTGTACACGTCAGCCACCCACTAACACTGTACACGCCAACAACCCACTAACACTGTACACGTCAGCCATCCACTAACACTCTACACGTCAGCCACCCACTAACACTGTACACGTCAGCCACCCACTAACACTGTACACGCCAGCCACCCTCTAACACTGTACACGTCAGCCACCCACTAACACTGTACACGCCAGCCACCCACTAACACTGTACACGCCAGCCACCCACTAACACTGTACACGCCAGCCACCCACTAACACTGTACACGTCAGCCACCCACTAACACTGTACACGCCAGCCACCCACTAACACTGTACACGTCAGCAACCCACTAACACTGTACACGCCAGCCACCCACTAACACTGTACACGCCAGCCACCCACTAACACTGTACACGCCAGCTACCCACTAACACTGTACACGCCAGCCACCCACTAACACTGTACACGCCAGCCACCCACAAACACTGTACACGTCAGCCACCCACTAACACTGTACACGCCAGCAACCCACTAACACTGTACACGCCAGCCACCCACTAACACTGTACACGCCAGGCACCCACTAACACTGTACACGCCAGCCACCCACTAACACTATACACGCCAGACACCCACTAACACTGTACACGCCAGCCACCCACTAACACTGTACACGTCAGCCACCCACTAACACTGTACACGACAGCCACCCACTAACACTGTACACGCCAGCCACCCACTAACACTGTACACGTCAGCCACCCACTAACACTGTACACGCCAGCCACCCACTAACACTGTACACGTCAGCCACCCACTAATATGGTACACGCCAGCCACCCACTAACACTGTACACGTCAGCCACCCACTAACACTGTACACGCCAACAACCCACTAACACTGTACACGTCAGCCACCCACTAACACTGTACACGTCAGCCACCCACTAACACTGTACACGTCAGCCACCCACTAACACTGTACACGCCAGCCACCCACTAACACTGTACACGTCAGCCACCCAGTAACACTGTACACGCCAACAACCCACTAACACTGGACACGTCAGCCACCCACTAACACTCTACACGTCAGCCACCCACTAACACTGTACACGCCAGCCACCCACTAACACTGTACACGCCAGCCACCCACTAACACTGTACACGCCAGCCACCCACTAACACTGTACACGCCAGCCACCCACTAACACTGTACACGCCAACCAACCACTAACACTGTACATGCCAGCCACCCACTAACACTGTACACGCCAGCCACCCACTAACACTGTACACGACAGCCACCCACTAACACTGTACACGCCAGCCACCCACTAACACTGTACACGTCAGCCACCCACTAACACTGTACACGCCAGCCACCCACTAACACTGTACACGTCAGCAACCCACTAATACTGTACACGCCAGCCACCCACTAACACTGTACACGTCAGCCACCCACTAACACTGTACACGCCAACAACCCACTAACACTGTACACGTCAGCCATCCACTAACACTCTACACGTCAGCCACCCACTAACACTGTACACGTCAGCCACCCACTAACACTGTACACGCCAGCCACCCTCTAACACTGTACACGTCAGCCACCCACTAACACTGTACACGCCAGCCACCCACTAACACTGTACACGCCAGCCACCCACTAACACTGTACACGCCAGCCACCCACTAACACTGTACACGTCAGCCACCCACTAACACTGTACACGCCAGCCACCCACTAACACTGTACACGTCAGCAACCCACTAACACTGTACACGCCAGCCACCCACTAACACTGTACACGCCAGCCACCCACTAACACTGTACACGCCAACCAACCACTAACACTGTACATGCCAGCCACCCACTAACACTGTACACGCCAGCCACCCACTAACACTGTACATGCCAGCCACCCACTAACACCGTACACGCCAGCCACCCACTAGCACTGTACACGCCAGCCACCCACTAACATTGTACACGCCATGCACCCACTAACACTGTACAGGCCAGCCACCCACTAACACTGTACACGTCAGCCACCCACTAACACTGTACACGCCAGCCACCCACTAACACTGTTCACGCCAGCCACCCACTAACATTGTACACGCCAGGCACCCACTAACACTGTACACGCCAGCCACCCACTAACACTGTACACGTCAGCCACCCACTAACACTGTACACGCCAACAATCCACTAACACTGTACACGTCAGCCACCCACTAACACTGTACACGTCAGCCACCCACTAACACTCTACACGTCAGCCACCCACTAACACTACACGTCAGCGACCCACTAACACTGTACACGCCAGCCACCCACTAACACTGTACACGCCAGCCACCCACTAACACTGTACACGCCAGCCACCCACTAACACTGTACACCCCAGCCACCCAATAACACTGTACACGCCAGCCACCCACTAACACTGTACACGCCAGCCATCCACAAACACTGTACACGCCAGCCACCCATTAACATTGTACATGCCAGGTACCCACTAACACTGTACACGCCAGCCTCCCACTAACACTGTACACGCCAGCCACCCACTAACAATGTACACGCCACCCACTAACACTTTACACGTCAAGCACCCACTAACACTGTACACGCCAGCCACCCACTGACACTGTACACGCCAGCCACCCACTAACACTGTACACGCCAGCCACCAACTAACACTGTACACGCCAGCCACCCACTAACACTGTATACGCCAGCCACCCACTAACACTGTACACGCCAGCCACCCACTAACATTGTACACGCCAGCCACCCACTAACACTGTACACGCCAGCCACCCACTAACACTGTACACGCCAGCCACCCACTAACACTGTACACGCCAGCCACCCACTAACACTGTACATGCCAGCCACCAGCTAACACTGTACACGCCAGCAACCCACTAACATTGTACACGCCAGCCACCCACTAACACTGTACACGCCAGCCATCAGCTAACACTGTACACGCCAGCAACCCACTAACATTGTACACGCCAGCCACCCACTAACACTGTACACGCCAGCCACCTACTAACACTGTAAACGCCAGCCACCCACTAACACTGTACACGCCAGCCACCCACTAACACTGTACACGCCAGCCACCCACTAACACTGTACACGCCAGCCACCCACTAACACTGTACACGTCAGCCACCCACTAACACTGTACACGCCAGCCACCCACTAACACTGTACACGCCAGCCAATAACTAACACTGTACACGCCAGCCACCCACTAACACTGTAAACGCCACCCACCCACTAACACTGTACACGCCAGCCGCCAACTTACACTGTACACGCCAGCCACCCATTAACGCTGTACACTGCAGCCACCCTCCAACACTGTACACGCCAGCAACCCACTAACAATGTACACGCCAGCCAGCCACTAACACTGTACACTCCAGCCAGCCAATAACACTTTACACGCCAGCCACCCACTAACACTGTACACGCCAGCCACCCACTAACACTGTACACGCCAGCCACCCACTAACACTGAACACGTTAGCCACCTACTAACACTGTACACGCCAGACATTCACTAACAATGTACACGCCAGCCACCCACTAACACTGTACACGTCAGCCGCCAACTAACACTGTACACGCCAGCCACCCACTAACACTGTACACGCCAGCCACCCACTAACACTGTACACGCCAGCCCCACTAACACTGTACACGCCAGACACCCACTAACACTGTACACGCCAGTCACCCACTAACACTGTACACGCCAGCCACCCACTAACACTGTACACGCCAGCCATCCACTAACACTGTACACTCCAGCCACCCACTAACACTGTACACGTCAGCCACCCACTAACACTGTACACGCCAGCCACCCACTAACACTGTACACGCCAGCCACCCACTAACACTGTACACGCCAGCCACCCACTAACACTGTACACGCCAGCCACCCACTAACACTGTACACGCCAGCCACCCACTAACACTGTACACGCCAGCCACCCACTAACACTGTACACGCCAGCCACCCACTAACACTGTACACGCCAGCCACCCACTAACACTGTACACGTCAGCCACCCACTAACACTGTACACGCCAGCCACCCACTAACACTGTACACGCCAGCCACCCACTAACACTGTACACGTCAGCCACCCACTAACACTGTACACGCCAGCCACCAACTAACACTGTACACGTCAGCCACCCTCTAACACTGTACACGCCAGCCACCCACTAACACTGTACACGTCAGCCACCCACTAACACTGTACACGCCAGGCACCCACTAACACTGTACACGTCAGCCACCCACTAACACTGTACACGCCAGCCTCCCACTAACACTGTACACGCCAGCCACCCACTAACAATGTACACGCCACCCACTGACACTTTACACGTCAAGCACCCACTAACACTGTACACGCCAGCCACCCACTGACACTGTACACGCCAGCCACCCACTAACACTGTACACGCCAGCCACCAACTAACACTGTACACGCCAGCCACCCACTAACACTGTATACGCCAGCCACCCACTAACACTGTACACGCCAGCCACCCACTAACATTGTACACGCCAGCCACCCACTAACACTGTACACGCCAGCCACCCACTAACACTGTACACGCCAGCCACCCACTAACACTGTACACGCCAGACACCCACTAACACTGTACATGCCAGCCACCAGCTAACACTGTACACGCCAGCAACCCACTAACATTGTACACGCCAGCCACCCACTAACACTGTACACGCCAGCCATCAGCTAACACTGTACACGCCAGCAACCCACTAACATTGTACACGCCAGCCACCCACTAACACTGTACACGCCAGCCACCCACTAACACTGTAAACGCCAGCCACCCACTAACACTGTACACGCCAGCCACCCACTAACACTGTACACGCCAGCCACCCACTAACACTGTACACGCCAGCCACCCACTAACACTGAACACGCCACCCACTAACACTGTACACGTCAGCCACCCACTAACACTGTACACGCCAGCCACCCACTAACACTGTACACGCCAGCCAATAACTAACACTGTACACGCCAGCCACCCACTAACACTGTAAACGCCACCCACCCACTAACACTGTACACGCCAGCCGCCAACTTACACTGTACACGCCAGCCACCCACTAACGCTGTACACTGCAGCCACCCTCCAACACTGTACACGCCAGCAACCCACTAACAATGTACACGCCAGCCAGCCACTAACACTGTACACTCCAGCCAGCCACTAACACTTTACACGCCAACCACCCACTAACACTGTACACGCCAGCCACCCACTAACACTGTACACGCCAGCCACCCACTAACACTGAACACGTCAGCCACCTACTAACACTGTACACGCCAGACATTCACTAACAATGTACACGCCAGCCACCCACTAACACTGTACACGTCAGCCGCCAACTAACACTGTACACGCCAGCCACCCACTAACACTGTACACGCCAGCCACCCACTAACACTGTACACGCCAGCCCCACTAACACTGTACACGCCAGACACCCACTAACACTGTACACGCCAGTCACCCACTAACACTGTACACGCCAGCCACCCACTAACACTGTACACGCCAGCCATCCACTAACACTGTACACTCCAGCCACCCACTAACACTGTACACGTCAGCCACCCACTAACACTGTACACGCCAGCCACCCACTAACACTGTACACGCCAGCCACCCACTAACACTGTACACGCCAGCCACCCACTAACACTGTACACGCCAGCCACCCACTAACACTGTACACGCCAGCCACCCACTAACACTGTACACGCCAGCCACCCACTAACACTGTACACCCCAGCCACCCACTAACACTGTACACGCCAGCCACCCACTAACACTGTACACGTCAGCCACCCACTAACACTGTACACGCCAGCCACCCACTAACACTGTACACGCCAGCCACCCACTAACACTGTACACGTCAGCCACCCACTAACACTGTACACGCCAGCCACCAACTAACACTGTACACGTCAGCCACCCTCTAACACTGTACACGCCAGCCACCCACTAACACTGTACACGTCAGCCACCCACTAACACTGTACACGCCAGGCACCCACTAACACTGTACACGTCAGCCACCCACTAACACTGTACACGCCAACCTCCCACTAACACTGTACACGCCAGCCACCCACTAACACTGTACAGGCCAGCCACACACTAACACTGTACACGCCAGCCACCCACTAACACTGTGCACGCCAACCAACCACTAACACTGTACATGCCAGCCACCCACTAACACTGTACACGCCAGCCACCCACTAACACTGTGCACGCCAGCCACCCACTAACACCGTATACGCCAGCCACCCACTAGCACTGTACACGCCAGCCACCCACTAACATTGTACACGCCAGGCACCCACTAACACTGTAGAGCCAGCCACCCACTAACACTGTACACGTCAGCCACCCACTAACACTGTACACGCCAGGCACCCACTAACACTGTACACGCCAGCCACCCACTAACATTGTACACGCCAGGCACCCACTAACACTGTACACGCCAGCCACCCACTAACACTGTACACGTCAGCCACCCACTAACACTGTACACGCCAAGAACCCACTAACACTGTACACGTCAGCCACCCACTAACACTGTACACGTCAGCCACCCACTAACACTGTACACGTCAGCCACCCACTAACACTGTACACGCCAGCCACCCACTAACACTGTACACGCCAGCCACCCACTAACACTGTACACGCCAGCCACCCACTAACACTGTACACGCCAGCCACCCACTAACACTATACACGCCAAACAACCACTAACACTGTACATGCCAGCCACCCACTAACACTGTACACGCCAGCCACCCACTAACACTGTACACGCCAGCCACTTACTAACACTGTACACGCCAGCCACCCACTAACACCGTACACGCCAGCCACCCACTAGCACTGTACACGCCAGCCACCCACTATCATTGTACACGCCAGGCACCCACTAACACTGTACAGGCCAGCCACCCAATAACACTGTACACGTCAGCCACCCACTAACACTGTACACGCCAGCCACCCACTAACACTGTACACGCCAGGCACCAACTAACATTGTACATGCCAGCCACCCACTAACACTGTACACGCCAGCCACCCACTAACACTGTACACGTCAGCCACCCACTAACACTCTGTACACGCCAACAACCCACTAACACTGTACACGTCAGCCACCCACTAACACTGTACACGTCAGCCACCCACTAACACTGTACACGTCAGCCACCCACTAACACTGTACACGTCAGCCACCCACTAACACTGTACACGCCAGCCACCCACTAACACTGTACACGCCAGCCACGCAATAACACTGTACACGCCAGCCACCCACTAACACTGTACACGCCAGCCATGCAATAACACTGTACACGCCAGCTACCCACTAACACTGTACACGCCAGCCGTCCACTAACACTGTACACGCCAGCCACCCACTAACATTGTACACGCCAGGTACCCACTAACACTGTACACGCCAGCCACCCACTAACACTGTACACGCCAGCCACCCACTAACACTGTACACGCCACCCACTAACACTTTACGCGTCAAGCACCCACTAACACTGTACACGCCAGCCACCCACTAACACTGTACACGCCAGCCACCAACTAACACTGTACACGCCAGCCACCCACTTACACTGTATACGCCAGCCACCCACTAACACTGTACACGCCAGCCATCCACTAACACTGTACACGCTAGCCACCCACTAACACTGTACACGCCAGCCACCAGCTAACACTGTACACGCCAGCAACCCACTAACATTGTACACACCAGCCACCCACTAACACTGTACACGCCAGCCACCCACTAACACTGTAAACGCCAGCCACCCACTAACACTGTACACGCCAGCCACCCACTAACACTGTACACACCAGCCACCCACTAACACTGTACACACCAGCCACCCACTAACACTGTACACGCCAGCCACCCACTAAAACTGTACACGCCACCCACTAACACTGTACACGCCACCCACTAACACTGTACACGTCTGCCACCCACTAACACTGTACACGCCAGCCACCCACTAACACTGTACACGCTAGCCAATAACTAACACTGTACACGCCAGCCACCCACTAACACTGTACACGCCAGCCAATAACTAACACTGTACACGCCAGCCACCCACTAACACTGTAAACGCCACCCACCCACTAACACTGTACACGCCAGCCGCCAACTTACAGTGTACACGCCAGCCACCCACTAACGCTGTACACTGCAGCCACCCTCCAACACTGTACACGCCAGCCACCCACTAACAATGTACACGCCAGCCAGCCACTAACACTGTACACTCCAGCCAGCCACTAACACTGTACACGCCAGCCGCCCACTAACACTGTACACGCCAGTCACCCTCTAACACTGTACACGCCAGCCGCCCACTAACACTGTACACGCCAGTCACCCTCTAACACTGTACACGTCAGCCACCTACTAACAGTGTACACGCCAGACATTCACTAACATTGTACACGCCAGCCAACCACTAACACTGTACACGTCAGCCACCCACTAACACTGTACACGCCAGCCACCCACTAACACTGTACACGCAAGCCACCCACTAAGACTGTAAACGCCAGCCACCCACTAACACTGTACACGCCAGCCATCCACTAACACTGTACACTCCAGCCACCCTCTAACACTGTACACGTCAGCCACCCACTAACACTGTACACGCCAGCCACCCACTAACACTGTACACGCCAGCCACCCACTAACACTGTACACGCCAGCCACCCACTAACACTGTACACGCCAGCCACCCACTAACACTGTACACGCCAGCCACCCACTAACACTACACCCCAGCCACCCACTAACACTGTACACGCCAGCCACCCACTAACACTGTACACGCCAGCCACATACTAACACTGTACACGCCAGCCATTCACTAACACTATACACGTCAGCCACCCACTAACACTGTACACGCCAGCCACCCACTAACACTGTACACGCCAGCCACCCACTAACACTGTACACCTCAGCCACCCACTAACACTGTACACGCCAGCCACCAACTAACACTGTACACGTCAGCCACCCTCTAACACTGTACACGCCAGCCACCCACTAACACTGTACACGTCAGCCACCCACTAACACTGTACACGCCAGGCACCCACTAACACTGTACACGTCAGCCACCCACTAACACTGTACACGCCAACCTCCCACTAACACTGTACACGCCAGCCACCCACTAACACTGTACAGGCCAGCCACCCACTAACACTGTACACGCCAGCCACCCACTAACACTGTGCACGCCAACCAACCACTAACACTGTACATGCCAGCCACCCAATAACACTGTACACGCCAGCCACCCACTAACACTGTGCACGCCAGCCACCCACTAACACCGTATACGCCAGCCACCCACTAGCACTGTACACGCCAGCCACCCACTAACATTGTACACGCCAGGCACCCACTAACACTGTACAGGCCAGCCACCCACTAACACTGTACACGTCAGCCACCCACTAACACTGTACACGCCAGGCACCCACTAACACTGTACACGCCAGCCACCCACTAACATTGTACACGCCAGGCACCCACTAACACTGTACACGCCAGCCACCCACTAACACTGTACACGTCAGCCACCCACTAACACTGTACACGCCAAGAACCCACTAACACTGTACACGTCAGCCACCCACTAACACTGTACACGTCAGCCACCCACTTACACTGTACACGTCAGCCACCCACTAACACTGTACACGCCAGCCACCCACTAACACTGTACACGCCAGCCTCCCACTAACACTGTACACACCAGCCACCCACTAACACTGTACACGCCAGCCACCCACTAACACTATACACGCCAAACAACCACTAACACTGTACATGCCAGCCACCCACTAACACTGTACACGCCAGCCACCCACTAACACTGTACACGCCAGCCACTTACTAACATTGTACACGCCAGCCACCCACTAACACTGTACACGCCAGCCACCCACTAACACTGTAAACGCCAGCCACCCACTAACACTGTACACGCCAGCCACCCACTAACACTGTACACGCCAGCCACCCACTAACACTGTACACGCCAGCCACCCACTAACACTGAACACGCCACCCACTAACACTGTACACGTCAGCCACCCACTAACACTGTACACGCCAGCCACCCACTAACACTGTACACGCCAGCCAATAACTAACACTGTACACGCCAGCCACCCACTAACACTGTAAACGCCACCCACCCACTAACACTGTACACGCCAGCCGCCAACTTACACTGTACACGCCAGCCACCCACTAACGCTGTACACTGCAGCCACCCTCCAACACTGTACACGCCAGCAACCCACTAACAATGTACACGCCAGCCAGCCACTAACACTGTACACTCCAGCCAGCCACTAACACTGTACACGCCAGCCACCCACTAACACTGAACACGTCAGCCACCTACTAACACTGTACACGCCAGACATTCACTAACAATGTACACGCCAGCCACCCACTAACACTGTACACGTCAGCCGCCAACTAACACTGTACACGCCAGCCACCCACTAACACTGTACACGCCAGCCACCCACTAACACTGTACACGCCAGCCCCACTAACACTGTACACGCCAGACACCCACTAACACTGTACACGCCAGTCACCCACTAACACTGTACACGCCAGCCACCCACTAACACTGTACACGCCAGCCATCCACTAACACTGTACACTCCAGCCACCCACTAACACTGTACACGTCAGCCACCCACTAACACTGTACACGCCAGCCACCCACTAACACTGTACACGCCAGCCACCCACTAACACTGTACACGCCAGCCACCCACTAACACTGTACACGCCAGCCACCCACTAACACTGTACACGCCAGCCACCCACTAACACTGTACACGCCAGCCACCCACTAACACTGTACACGCCAGCCACCCACTAACACTGTACACGCCAGCCACCCACTAACACTGTACACGTCAGCCACCCACTAACACTGTACACGCCAGCCACCCACTAACACTGTACACGCCAGCCACCCACTAACACTGTACACGTCAGCCACCCACTAACACTGTACACGCCAGCCACCAACTAACACTGTACACGTCAGCCACCCTCTAACACTGTACACGCCAGCCACCCACTAACACTGTACACGTCAGCCACCCACTAACACTGTACACGCCAGGCACCCACTAACACTGTACACGTCAGCCACCCACTAACACTGTACACGCCAACCTCCCACTAACACTGTACACGCCAGCCACCCACTAACACTGTACAGGCCAGCCACACACTAACACTGTACACGCCAGCCACCCACTAACACTGTGCACGCCAACCAACCACTAACACTGTACATGCCAGCCACCCACTAACACTGTACACGCCAGCCACCCACTAACACTGTGCACGCCAGCCACCCACTAACACCGTATACGCCAGCCACCCACTAGCACTGTACACGCCACCCACCCACTAACATTGTACACGCCAGGCACCCACTAACACTGTAGAGCCAGCCACCCACTAACACTGTACACGTCAGCCACCCACTAACACTGTACACGCCAGGCACCCACTAACACTGTACACGCCAGCCACCCACTAACATTGTACACGCCAGGCACCCACTAACACTGTACACGCCAGCCACCCACTAACACTGTACACGTCAGCCACCCACTAACACTGTACACGCCAAGAACCCACTAACACTGTACACGTCAGCCACCCACTAACACTGTACACGTCAGCCACCCACTAACACTGTACACGTCAGCCACCCACTAACACTGTACACGCCAGCCACCCACTAACACTGTACACGCCAGCCACCCACTAACACTGTACACGCCAGCCACCCACTAACACTGTACACGCCAGCCACCCACTAACACTATACACGCCAAACAACCACTAACACTGTACATGCCAGCCACCCACTAACACTGTACACGCCAGCCACCCACTAACACTGTACACGCCAGCCACTTACTAACACTGTACACGCCAGCCACCCACTAACACCGCACACGCCAGCCACCCACTAGCACTGTACACGCCAGCCACCCACTATCATTGTACACGCCAGGCACCCACTAACACTGTACAGGCCAGCCACCCAATAACACTGTACACGTCAGCCACCCACTAACACTGTACACGCCAGCCACCCACTAACACTGTACACGCCAGGCACCAACTAACATTGTACATGCCAGCCACCCACTAACACTGTACACGCCAGCCACCCACTAACACTGTACACGTCAGCCACCCACTAACACTCTGTACACGCCAACAACCCACTAACACTGTACACGTCAGCCACCCACTAACACTGTACACGTCAGCCACCCACTAACACTGTACACGTCAGCCACCCACTAACACTGTACACGTCAGCCACCCACTAACACTGTACACGCCAGCCACCCACTAACACTGTACACGCCAGCCACGCAATAACACTGTACACGCCAGCCACCCACTAACACTGTACACGCCAGCCATGCAATAACACTGTACACGCCAGCTACCCACTAACACTGTACACGCCAGCCGTCCACTAACACTGTACACGCCAGCCACCCACTAACATTGTACACGCCAGGTACCCACTAACACTGTACACGCCAGCCACCCACTAACACTGTACACGCCAGCCACCCACTAACACTGTACACGCCACCCACTAACACTTTACGCGTCAAGCACCCACTAACACTGTACACGCCAGCCACCCACTAACACTGTACACGCCAGCCACCAACTAACACTGTACACGCCAGCCACCCACTTACACTGTATACGCCAGCCACCCACTAACACTGTACACGCCAGCCATCCACTAACACTGTACACGCTAGCCACCCACTAACACTGTACACGCCAGCCACCAGCTAACACTGTACACGCCAGCAACCCACTAACATTGTACACACCAGCCACCCACTAACACTGTACACGCCAGCCACCCACTAACACTGTAAACGCCAGCCACCCACTAACACTGTACACGCCAGCCACCCACTAACACTGTACACACCAGCCACCCACTAACACTGTACACACCAGCCACCCACTAACACTGTACACGCCAGCCACCCACTAAAACTGTACACGCCACCCACTAACACTGTACACGCCACCCACTAACACTGTACACGTCTGCCACCCACTAACACTGTACACGCCAGCCACCCACTAACACTGTACACGCTAGCCAATAACTAACACTGTACACGCCAGCCACCCACTAACACTGTACACGCCAGCCAATAACTAACACTGTACACGCCAGCCACCCACTAACACTGTAAACGCCACCCACCCACTAACACTGTACACGCCAGCCGCCAACTTACAGTGTACACGCCAGCCACCCACTAACGCTGTACACTGCAGCCACCCTCCAACACTGTACACGCCAGCCACCCACTAACAATGTACACGCCAGCCAGCCACTAACACTGTACACTCCAGCCAGCCACTAACACTGTACACGCCAGCCGCCCACTAACACTGTACACGCCAGTCACCCTCTAACACTGTACACGCCAGCCGCCCACTAACACTGTACACGCCAGTCACCCTCTAACACTGTACACGTCAGCCACCTACTAACAGTGTACACGCCAGACATTCACTAACATTGTACACGCCAGCCAACCACTAACACTGTACACGTCAGCCACCCACTAACACTGTACACGCCAGCCACCCACTAACACTGTACACGCAAGCCACCCACTAAGACTGTAAACGCCAGCCACCCACTAACACTGTACACGCCAGCCATCCACTAACACTGTACACTCCAGCCACCCTCTAACACTGTACACGTCAGCCACCCACTAACACTGTACACGCCAGCCACCCACTAACACTGTACACGCCAGCCACCCACTAACACTGTACACGCCAGCCACCCACTAACACTGTACACGCCAGCCACCCACTAACACTGTACACGCCAGCCACCCACTAACACTACACGCCAGCCACCCACTAACACTGTACACGCCAGCCACCCACTAACACTGTACACGCCAGCCACCTACTAACACTGTACACGCCAGCCATTCACTAACACTATACACGTCAGCCACCCACTAACACTGTACACGCCAGCCACCCACTAACACTGTACACGCCAGCCACCCACTAACACTGTACACCTCAGCCACCCACTAACACTGTACACGCCAGCCACCAACTAACACTGTACACGTCAGCCACCCTCTAACACTGTACACGCCAGCCACCCACTAACACTGTACACGTCAGCCACCCACTAACACTGTACACGCCAGGCACCCACTAACACTGTACACGTCAGCCACCCACTAACACTGTACACGCCAACCTCCCACTAACACTGTACACGCCAGCCACCCACTAACACTGTACAGGCCAGCCACCCACTAACACTGTACACGCCAGCCACCCACTAACACTGTGCACGCCAACCAACCACTAACACTGTACATGCCAGCCACCCAATAACACTGTACACGCCAGCCACCCACTAACACTGTGCACGCCAGCCACCCACTAACACCGTATACGCCAGCCACCCACTAGCACTGTACACGCCAGCCACCCACTAACATTGTACACGCCAGGCACCCACTAACACTGTACAGGCCAGCCACCCACTAACACTGTACACGTCAGCCACCCACTAACACTGTACACGCCAGGCACCCACTAACACTGTACACGCCAGCCACCCACTAACATTGTACACGCCAGGCACCCACTAACACTGTACACGCCAGCCACCCACTAACACTGTACACGTCAGCCACCCACTAACACTGTACACGCCAAGAACCCACTAACACTGTACACGTCAGCCACCCACTAACACTGTACACGTCAGCCACCCACTTACACTGTACACGTCAGCCACCCACTAACACTGTACACGCCAGCCACCCACTAACACTGTACACGCCAGCCTCCCACTAACACTGTACACACCAGCCACCCACTAACACTGTACACGCCAGCCACCCACTAACACTATACACGCCAAACAACCACTAACACTGTACATGCCAGCCACCCACTAACACTGTACACGCCAGCCACCCACTAACACTGTACACGCCAGCCACTTACTAACACTGTACACGCCAGCCACCCACTAACACCGTACACGCCAGCCACCCACTAGCACTGTACACGCCAGCCACCCACTATCATTGTACACGCCAGGCACCCACTAACACTGTACAGGCCAGCCACCCAATAACACTGTACACGTCAGCCACCCACTAACACTGTACACGCCAGCCACCCACTAACACTGTACACGCCAGGCACCAACTAACATTGTACATGCCAGGCACCCACTAACACTGTACACGCCAGCCACCCACTAACACTGTACATGTCAGCCACCCACTAACAATCTGTACACGCCAACAACCCACTAACACTGTACACGTCAGCCACCCACTAACACTGTACACGTCAGCCACCCACTAACACTGTACACGTCAGCCACCCACTAACACTGTACACGTCAGCCACCCACTAACACTGTACACGCCAGCCACCCACTAACACTGTACACGCCAGCCACGCAATAACACTGTACACGCCAGCCACCCACTAACACTGTACACGCCAGCCACGCAATAACACTGTACACGCCAGCTACCCACTAACACTGTACACGCCAGCCCGGCACTAACACTGTACACGCCAGCGACCCACTAACACTGTACACGCCAGGCTCCCACTAACACTGTACACGCCAGCCACCCACTAACACTGTACACGCCAGCCACCCACTAACACTGTACACGCCACCCACTAACACTTTACACGTCAAGCACCCACTAACACTGTACACGCCAGCCACCCACTAACACTGTACACGCCAGCCACCAACTAACACTGTACACGCCAGCCACCCACTTACACTGTATACGCCAGCCACCCACTAACACTGTACACGCCAGCCACCCACTAACACTGTACACGCTAGCCACCCACTAACACTGTACACGCCAGCCACCAGCTAACACTGTACACGCCAGCAACCCACTAACATTGTACACACCAGCCACCCACTAACACTGTACACGCCAGCCACCCACTAACACTGTAAACGCCAGCCACCCACTAACACTGTACACGCCAGCCACCCACTAACACTGTACACACCAGCCACCCACTAACACTGTACACACCAGCCACCCACTAACACTGTACACGCCAGCCACCCACTAAAACTGTACACGCCACCCACTAACACTGTACACGCCACCCACTAACACTGTACACGTCTGCCACCCACTAACACTGTACACGCCAGCCACCCACTAACACTGTACACGCTAGCCAATAACTAACACTGTACACGCCAGCCACCCACTAACACTGTACACGCCAGCCAATAACTAACACTGTACACGCCAGCCACCCACTAACACTGTAAACGCCACCCACCCACTAACACTGTACACGCCAGCCGCCAACTTACAGTGTACACGCCAGCCACCCACTAACGCTGTACACTGCAGCCACCCTCCAACACTGTACACGCCAGCCACCCACTAACAATGTACACGCCAGCCAGCCACTAACACTGTACACTCCAGCCAGCCACTAACACTGTACACGCCAGCCGCCCACTAACACTGTACACGCCAGTCACCCTCTAACACTGTACACGCCAGCCACCCACTAACACTGTACACGTCAGCCACCTACTAACAGTGTACACGCCAGACATTCACTAACATTGTACACGCCAGCCACCCACTAACACTGTACACGTCAGCCACCCACTAACACTGTACACGCCAGCCACCCACTAACACTGTACACGCAAGCCACCCACTAAGACTGTAAACGCCAGCCACCCACTAACACTGTACACGCCAGCCATCCACTAACACTGTACACTCCAGCCACCCTCTAACACTGTACACGTCAGCCACCCACTAACACTGTACACGCCAGCCACCCACTAACACTGTACACGCCAGCCACCCACTAACACTGTACACGCCAGCCACCCACTAACACTGTACACGCCAGCCACCCACTAACACTGTACACGCCAGCCACCCACTAACACTACACGCCAGCCACCCACTAACACTGTACACGCCAGCCACCCACTAACACTGTACACGCCAGCCACCCACTAACACTGTACACGCCAGCCATTCACTAACACTATACACGTCAGCCACCCACTAACACTGTACACGCCAGCCACCCACTAACACTGTACACGCCAGCCACCCACTAACACTGTACACGTCAGCCACCCACTAACACTGTACACGCCAGCCACCAACTAACACTGTACACGTCAGCCACCCTCTAACACTGTACACGCCAGCCACCCACTAACACTGTACACGTCAGCCACCCACTAACACTGTACACGCCTGGCACCCACTAACACTGTACACGTCAGCCACCCACTAACACTGTACACGCCAACCTCCCACTAACACTGTACACGCCATCCCCCCACTAACACTGTACAGGCCAGCCACCCACTAACACTGTACACGCCAGCCACCCACTAACACTGTGCACGCCAACCAACCACTAACACTGTACATGCCAGCCACCCACTAACACTGTACACGCCAGCCACCCACTAACACTGTGCACGCCAGCCACCCACTAACACCGTACACGCCAGCCACCCACTAGCACTGTACACGCCAGCCACCCACTAACATTGTACACGCCAGGCACCCACTAACACTGTACAGGCCAGCCACCCACTAACACTGTACACGTCAGCCACCCACTAACACTGTACACGCCAGGCACCCACTAACACTGTACACGCCAGCCACCCACTAACATTGTACACGCCAGGCACCCACTAACACTGTACACGCCAGCCACCCACTAACACTGTACACGTCAGCCACCCACTAACACTGTACACGCCAAGAACCCACTAACACTGTACACGTCAGCCACCCACTAACACTGTACACGTCAGCCACCCACTAACACTGTACACGTCAGTCACCCACTAACACTGTACACGCCAGCCACCCACTAACACTGTACACGCCAGCCACCCACTAACACTATACACGCCAACCAACCACTAACACTGTACATGCCAGCCACCCACTAACACTGTACACGCCAGCCACCCACTAACACTATACACGCCAACCAACCACTAACACTGTACATGCCAGCCACCCACTAACACTGTACACGCCAGCCACTAACTAACACTGTACACGCCAGCCACTTACTAACACTGTACACGCCAGCCACCCACTAACACCGTACACGCCAGCCACCCACTAGCACTGTACACGCCAGCCACCCACTAACATTGTACACGCCAGGCACCCACTAACACTGTACAGGCCAGCCACCCAATAACACTGTACACGTCAGCCACCCACTAACACTGTACACGCCAGCCACCCACTAACACTGTACACGCCGGGCACCAACTAACATTGTACATGCCAGGCACCCACTAACACTGTACACGCCAGCCACCCACTAACACTGTACACGTCAGCCACCCACTAACACTGTACACGCCAACAACCCACTAACACTGTAGACGTCAGCCACCCACTAACACTGTACACGTCAGCTACCCACTAACACTGTACACGTCAGCCACCCACTAACACTGTACACGTCAGCCACCTACTAACACTGTACACGCCAGCCACCCACTAACACTGTACACGCCAGCCACGCAATAACACTGTACACGCCAGCCACCCACTAACACTGTACAAGCCAGCCATCCACTAACACTGTACACGCCAGCCACCCACTAACATTGTACACGCCAGGTACCCACTAACACTGTACACGCCAGCCACCCACTAACACTGTACACGCCAGCCACCCACTAACACTGTACACGCCACCCACTAACACTTTACACGTCAAGCACCCACTAACACTGTACACGCCAGCCACCCACTAACACTGTACACGCCAGCCACCAACTAACACTGTACACGCCAGCCACCCACTTACACTGTATACGCCAGCCTCCCACTAACACTGTACACGCCAGCCACCCACTAACACTGTACACGCTAGCCACCCACTAACACTGTACACGCCAGCCACCAGCTAACACTGTACACGCCAGCAACCCACTAACATTGTACACACCAGCCACCCACTAACACTGTACACGCCAGCCACCCACTAACACTGTAAACGCCAGCCACCCACTAACACTGTACACGCCTGCCACCCACTAACACTGTACACACCAGCCACCCACTAACACTGTACACACCAGCCACCCACTAACACTGTACACGCCAGCCACCCACTAACACTGTACACGCCACCCACTAAGACTGTACACGCCACCCACTAACACTGTACACGTCAGCCACCCACTAACACTGTACACGCCAGCCACCCACTAACACTGTACACGCTAGCCAATAACTAACACTGTACACGCCAGCCACCCACTAACACTGTACACGCCAGCCAATAACTAACACTGAACACGCCAGCCACCCACTAACACTGTAAACGCCACCCACCCACTAACACTGTACACGCCAGCCGCCAACTTACAGTGTACACGCCAGCCACCCACTAACGCTGTACACTGCAGCCACCCTCCAACACTGTACACACCAGCCACCCACTAACAATGTACACGCCAGCCAGCCACTAACACTGTACACTCCAGCCAGCCACTAACACTGTACACGCCAGCCGCCCACTAACACTGTACACGCCAGCCACCCTCTAACACTGTACACGCCAGCCACCCACTAACACTGTACACGTCAGCCACCTACTAACAGTGTACACGCCAGACATTCACTAACATTGTACACGCCAGCCACCCACTAACACTGTACACGTCAGCCACCCACTAACACTGTACACGCCAGCCACCCACTAACACTGTACACGCAAGCCACCCACTAAGACTGTAAACGCCAGCCACCCACTAACACTGTACACGCCAGCCACTCACAAACACTGTACACGCCAGCCGCCCACTAACACTGTGCACGCCAGCCACCCACTAACACTATACTCGCCAGTCACCCACTAACACTGTACACGCCAGCCACCTACTAACACTGTACACGCCAGCCACCCACAAACACTGTACACTCCAGCCGCCCACTAACACTGTACACGCCAGCCACCCACTAACACACGCCAGTCACCCACTAACTCTGAACACGCCAGTCATCCACTAAAATTGTACACACCAGCCACCCAATAACACTGTACACACCAGCTACGCACTAACACCGTACACACCAGACAACCACTAGCACTACATGCCAGTCACACACTAACACTGTACACGCCAGCCACCCACTAACACTGTACACGCCAGCCACTTACTAACACTGTACACGCCAGCCACCCACTAACACCGTACACGCCAGCCACCCACTAGCACTGTACACGCCAGCCACCCACTAACATTGTACACGCCAGGCACCCACTAACACTGTACAGGCCAGCCACCCAATAACACTGTACACGTCAGCCACCCACTAACACTGTACACGCCAGCCACCCACTAACACTGTACACGCCAGGCACCAACTAACATTGTACATGCCAGGCACCCACTAACACTGTACACGCCAGCCACCCACTAACACTGTACACGTCAGCCACCCACTAACACTGTACACGCCAACAACCCACTAACACTGTACACGTCAGCCACCCACTAACACTGTACACGTCAGCCACCCACTAACACTGTACACGTCAGCCACCCACTAACACTGTACACGTCAGCCACCTACTAACACTGTACACGCCAGCCACCCACTAACACTGTACACGCCAGCCACGCAATAACACTGTACACGCCAGCCACCCACTAACACTGTACAAGCCAGCCATCCACTAACACTGTACACGCCAGCCACCCACTCACATTGTACACGCCAGGTACCCACTAACTCTGTACACGCCAGCCACCCACTAACACTGTACACGCCAGCCACTCACTAACACTGTACACGCCACCCACTAACACTTTACACGTCAAGCACCCACTAACACTGTACACGCCAGCCACCCACTAACACTGTACACGCCAGCCACCCACTAACACTGTACACGCCAGCCACCAACTAACACTGTACACGCCAGCCACCCACTTACACTGTATACGCCAGCCACCCACTAACACTGTACACGCCAGCCACCCACTAACACTGTACACGCTAGCCACCCACTAACACTGTACACGCCAGCCACCAGCTAACACTGTACACGCCAGCAACCCACTAACATTGTACACACCAGCCACCCACTAACACTGTACACGCCAGCCACCCACTAACACTGTAAACGCCAGCCTCCCACTAACACTGTACACGCCAGCCACCCACTAACACTGTACACACCAGCCACCCACTAACACTGTACACACCAGCCACCCACTAACACTGTACACGCCAGCCACCCACTAACACTGTACACGCCACCCACTAACACTGTACACGCCACCCACTAACACTGTACACGTCAGCCACCCACTAACACTGTACACGCCAGCCACCCACTAACACTGTACACGCTAGCCAATAACTAACACTGTACACGCCAGCCACCCACTAACACTGTACACGCCAGCCAATAACTAACACTGAACACGCCAGCCACCCACTAACACTGTAAACGCCACCCACCCAATAACACTGTACACGCCAGCCGCCAACTTACAGTGTACACGCCAGCCACCCACTAACGCTGTACACTGCAGCCACCCTCCAACACTGTACACGCCAGCCACCCACTAACAATGTACACGCCAGCCAGCCACTAACACTGTACACTCCAGCCAGCCACTAACACTGTACACGCCAGCCGCCCACTAACACTTTACACGCCAGCCACCCTCTAACACTGTACACGCCAGCCACCCACTAACACTGTACACGTCAGCCACCTACTAACAGTGTACACGCCAGACATTCACTAACATTGTACACGCCAGCCACCCACTAACACTGTACACGTCAGCCACCCACTAACACTGTACACGCCAGCCACCCACTAACACTGTACACGCAAGCCACCCACTAAGACTGTAAACGCCAGCCACCCACTAACACTGTACACGCCAGCCACTCACAAACACTGTACACGCCAGCCGCCCACTAACACTGTGCACGCCAGCCACCCACTAACACTATACTCGCCAGTCACCCACTAACACTGTACACGCCAGCCACCCACTAACACTGTAAACGCAAGCCACCCACTAAGACTGTAAACGCCAGCCACCCACTAACACTGTACACGCCAGCCACCCACAAACACTGTACACTCCAGCCGCCCACTAACACTGTACACGCCAGCCACCCACTAACACACGCCAGTCACCCACTAACTCTGAACACGCCAGTCATCCACTAACATTGTACACACCAGCCACCCAATAACACTGTACACACCAGCTACGCACTAACACCGTACACACCAGACAACCACTAGCACTACATGCCAGTCACACACTAACACTGTACACGCTAGTCACCCACTAACACTGTAAACGTCAGTTCCCACTAACACTGTAGATGGAGCAAAGGAAAGAAGTCTGGCGGTTATATAGGCGTTAATGGATAAGAACGTGCAGCAGACGAGCCCATAGTCGGGATTCCCAAATGGAAGTAGGTCTTACCCAAAGGGATGGGTTAGTTGTAGCAGCCGTGAAGAAGGTCTTGTAGATGTCCTTTGAACCAAGATTCCAAGATGTTGCAGTGTTTTTCAAGTTGTGCAAGAAATGTTTAAAATACCGACAATATCGAAGTTTAGACATATGTGCAACATCTGGATATCTTTATTGTAGACGTTTCACCATGCAGTGGCTTTGTCAATACAGATTCTTGGACATAATTAGAAGATAGTAGAACTATATACCAGTGACTATGCCCTCCTCTGCTACACGTCCTTTTCCACTGACGCCTATATAACCGATAGTCTTCCTGCCTTTGCTCCAGATTCTCCTCCACCACGATGCTGTGAAGACTAACACTGTAGATACCAGCCACCCACAAACATTGTATACACCAGCCACCCACCAATACTGTAGGCACAAGCCTCCCACTAACACTGTATATACCAACCACCCACTAACACTGTAGATACCAGCCACCCACTAACACTGTACACACCAGCCACCCACTAACACTATAGATACCAGCCACCCACTAACACTGTAAACACCAGCCACCCACTAACACTGTAGACCCCAGCCACTAACAGGCCTCGGTTTGTTGTTCAAAAGATAAAATGGCAGATCATCATATGACTAAGATCTATGTCAGGAAAAGTATCCAGTTTTCTGACAAATTTTTGCTTGCCTAACCTCCAGTGCAAATTACCATAGCTCACTAAGTAGTGCTCATTAAGTCAGAGCGGCTAATCTCAGAGTGACTACCTGTAAAGGGGGGTTTCCTCAGAGCAGCTTACTGGCATACGGGGTCTCCTCAAAGAGGCTAACTGGCATAAGAGTCTCCTCAGAGCGGCTAACTGGTATAGGGGATTTCCTCAGAGCGAATAACTGGTATAGTGGGTCTCCTCAGAGTGGCTAATCTAGAAGCAGCTAATTTTTTTTTGAGTGGGGGTTCTGCCCCACCCAAAAAAAAAAAAACTACAAGATATTTTGAATTTTCTAGTTTTTTTTTTGAACTAATGATATATTCTGGCGAACCCCTCCTTGGGGTGTGTTCCAATTCCACCGATCAATTTTTAGGGATTGCCAATTTTTGGAATTTTCATTTTTTTTCGATTTTTTTTATTTTTTTTTTTATTTTTTTTCGAATTGTTCGATTTTTTTCCATACTATGATATATCTCGGCTGACGCCCCCCCTCCCCTCTAGGGGCGTGCTACATCTCGAATCAAAATTTTAAATTCGCATTAGAGTAAATGAAACGTGCAGTGAGACTTCCCTAGATTTATGTTAAAATGACATAGGATCAAATCTTGACTTATTGTGTTGTATCTTCATGTACTCGTGGTGCCCCTGCTTTTCATTGGGGAATCATTATAGGAATTTCCGTGTGCAGGTTTGGTACTAATCCCTCTACGATTTTCCGAGTGTCTGTTATCATGAATCTTTCTCGCCTGTATTCCAGGGAATACAACTCAAGGGACTTCAGCCATATCCAATAATTTAGGCTCTTTGCCATATTTACGTGTGCCGTGAAAGTTCTCTACACATTCTCCATGTCAGCAATTTCTTCTGCCTTGATGAAAGCAGTTAGTGTACAGTAGTATTCCAACTTAGAGAGAACAAGTAATGTGAAGAGAATCATCATAGGCTTGGTGTTCATAGTTTTGAAGATTCTCATTATGTATTCTATCATTTTTTCTAGCAGATGAAGTACATACACTGCTGTGGACTTTGAAGTTGAGATCTTCTGACATTATCACTCCTAGTTCCTTAACATTTTCGCTCCATTGTGTAGTTAGAATTTGATTTATACTCTGATAAGTTTTAATTTTCTCAAGTTTTACATATCTGAGAAGTTGAAATATTATTTTTCCAGTATACGAGGTAGATACATTGTTGTCGTCTTTGAAGGTGAGATCTTCTGACATTATCACTCCTAGGTCCTTCACTTTTTCGCTCTATTCTGTTATATTAGAATTGATTTTATACCCTGAGACAATATTAAATTCCTAAAGTTTTCCATATCTGAGTAGTTGAAATATCTCTTCATTGAACTTCACATTGTTTTCTGCAGCGTATTTAAAGATTTAGTTGATTTCTGCTCGGAGTCTTGCAATGTTTTTGATGGAAGACACTGTCATGGAAATTCGGGTGTCATCCGCAAACGAAGACAAGGAGCTATGGCTTACATCTATGTCTATGTCAGATATGAGGATGAGGAAGAGGATGAGAGTGAGTATTGTCTTGTGGAATAAAGTTTTTGACTGAAGCCGCCTCAGACTTTCTCTGTTTACTATTACTCTTTGTGTTCCATTTGTTAGAAAGTTATACATCCATCTACAAACTTTTCCTATTATTCTTTTATCATGCAGTTTGTGCGCTATTACACCATTGTCGCACTCGGTAAAAGGCTCTCGCAAAGTCAGTGTATACATCTACATTTTCTTTTTCTTCTAAACTAGAGCATCCGGGACCTTGTCAAAGTGGTCCAGGAGCTGGGACAGACAGGCAAAGACCTTCTCTAAACCCGTGATGCCACTGGTTGTGTAATTAAATGGTTTCTAGGGTGGTTGGCCATCTTGCTTCTTAGAACCCTTACAAAGATTTTAATGGTATGGGATGTTAGCACAATTGGTCTCTAGTTTCTTGAAATTGTTTTACTCCATCCTTTGTGGAGTGGGGCTATGTCTATTGTTTTTAGTGACTGTAGAATGACCCCTGTGTCTATGCTCCCTCTCCATAGAAAGCTGAAAGCATGTGACAGGAGCTTCTTGCAGTTCTTGATAAACACTGATTTAAACGAGTCCGGGCCTGGAGTAGAGTGCACGAGCATGTTGTTAATTACCTCTACGAAGTCTTGTGATGTTAGGATAATATCAGAGATTTTTGAAATGACTAAATATTGAGTATCATTCATAAAAAAAAACACTGAACACTGAGTTGTATTGAAATATAGTCCAAGCAGGGGTCCAATAATTTGGCATAAGAGAACAAGTAATTTTTTTTTTTCAAATTCCTTTATGGCTTTAAGGTCTTCCTGAGATTCTTGTCTACTGAAAGATTCCTTAAGCTTAAGTTCGGTATTGGCTATTTCTCTGAACAGTGCCTAACTTCATCTTCTATTTCTTTTCCTTGATGGAATGTGCCTTGAGCAGACCTCATGTGAAACAAAGTTCATTCTTTTCTAAGCAAAGGTTCGGAATTATGTTGTTTAGAATATCTTCCCAGATTGTTTCATTTAGGACATGGTTGACTTGTTCCCACTGTGTTTTTGTTACTTAAGTTGAATTTTATGAAGACACTCTCATAACTGATAACGTTTTGCTGGTCAGGAGCCCTGTGCATTCATGTCTGTACTTCTGTTATGTTGTCATCTGAGTGTATTGTTGTTGATACGGGTATATTACGTACCAGATCGTCGTTGTTAGTGAGGATGAGGACCAGTGTATTTTCTAGTTTTTTATGCTCTATTATTTGCTAGTTTAAGGTGAATTTGGTGCAGGAAATTTTGCTACACTCCTCCATTAAAGGTGTCTCAAGTTGAAATCACCCAGTAGCAAGATATTTGGGACAGGAGTTGGAAAATTTTCCACACGTTTGTCAATTTTCGAAAGCTGTTCCTAGAATTTTTTGGAAGTTGCATCTGTAGGCTTGTATACAACCACAATGACAAGGTTTTGGTTGTCGATCTTTATTGCCAAAACTTCAACTACATCATTTGAAATGTTTAGTATTTCTGAGCAAACGAGAGACTTTTTGAAGTACAAGCCATCACCTCCTTGTTATCTGTTTAGCCTGTCACATCCATATTTCTTTGCCAAAATGATCCTTTGTGTGAGTCTCTGTGAAAACCACTGAACATTGTATTTGACTCCGTAACCTGTCCCTTGATGTAAGGTATTTTTTTTTGCTTGTTGATGGCTTTAGACTTTGTATGTTTGCAAAGATAAATGTCGTTATATTGCTGGAATTCAGGGGGCTTTGTATACTTGCAATATTATCTATCGTTTTAGAGTGGAGGCCAATGACTGCCTCTCCGAGCCAGATGTGTTTTCGGTTGGTGTAACATTTCTGTCATTTCTTGCCAGTCTTTTTTACTTCCTGGCATTAGAAACCTCAGTCATTGGAAAGTTTATGACTTCCTTGGTCTGTGTGGTCTGTATCTTTTTGTCCCCCTTAGACGGTGTGCCTGAGTATATATTGTAGCATTGTCTTTCGTGGTCTGATGAGTGACACATTTCGGGGTGAAATAAGTAACAAGAAGTATAGGCGCACTCTCCTGTTGTAATGTGGGCATGGCCTTTTTGGGATAGTCGAAAGTGCATGTCCCACCTGTTTTTTCCAGATATACCGCACCTTCAGATACCCAAGGCATAGAATTTAAATAAATTGGATTTTTGTTTGCCAGGATTCTTTTATGGCTGCATTCCTTAATGGTGCATTTTTGTTTCCCCACTGTTTACAGTCCCTGTACAGACATCAGAGCTTCCATCAGTTTTTACTGGTAATATATCAACATTATTCCTCAAGGCATCATCCCCTTTTCACCAATCTCCAGCAGTATTGGCATTTAGTACGTCTGGAAACTGGACAACATGTCATTGCCTGTTTTGTCCCCAGGGTAGCTATCTCCATTTGGTGCACTGTCCTCCAGGACAACACCAACTCCATGCAGCGCACTGTCCTCCAGGACAACACGAGCCCCAACTTGAACACTCTCCTGCAAGACAGCCCCATCCAACCCACCCATTTTATTTTTCTAGCTGTTACACGAGGCTTTCATGTTTCAAAAAAAAAGGATGTTTCGTTGTTGGTGTTCTAGTTTTTTAATAAAGATGTTATTTTCTCCCACAAATTTTTATCGCTTGGGTAGACCCAAAAACATTTTTCTGATTTTATGTCAATAGTAGTTGATGGTTTAAAGTTGCTGCATAACCCATGGGACCATTAACACAGATTGGATTGAATCCAAGTATGACTTCATCTGCTACTCTTTCTGCAGACAAAATAGATTTTCATGTTGGTGGTCATTTACAGCTCTTGGCATACTTGCCAATTCTGCTAGCTAGCTAGTGTATATTACCAATAAAAGTATTTAGTTTTTAGTGTTCGAGGAATACATCTGTTCGTTCCTTAACTGCCTTAAAGAAGCAGTTAGAGAGTAACTGCTTCTTTAGCACAGTTAAGGTACGAACAGATATCTTCTTGGAGGTGCCATGCTGAAGTTTGGCAGAGGGAAACTCGACACAGCCACCAGCCTTCCAACGCTGCACCCAGTTCCTGACAGAACGCTCACACATGCTATCATTCTCCACTATTTCCTTCGTCTCATACCCACCTTTGTGAGCCCTGTGATTTGGGCTATAGTTTCAGATGTTAAAGACTTACTTTTACCCATAATCAAACATGTATAGCCCCAAAACCAAAGGGAACACTGGACAAAAGATGAGGCATCACTTCCTCTCACCATGAGAGCCATGTGAGCAATGAGAAGCCACTGTAAAGTGTGGTGGCGGGCCGTGACATCATGCTAACGGCTGCTATCCAGCAGAATGCACTGACGAGAAAAGACCTCAACCCCCTGTATGATAGGGCTTTGGTTTTCACCAATATAAAAATATACATCACACGAAAACTGTAAAAATGAATACAAAATGAATTCTAAATATTTTTAAATTGGCCTTTCTTGAATTTTGAGTGAAATTTGCTTAATTAGTAAATTCAGATCATTTTATTGAGTTGTTGAAATAGATAAATGGCCAGTTTCTTGTACTCAGTCGATAGAATAAAAGGAGTTCTAGTGAAACAGCTATGAGTGTGTTCGACTGAAACTATGGAATTGTTCAGCTAACTTTGCGATAGTGTAATTCCTTAAGCTTTCCTTCAAGTTTCGTACTTTTCGTTTCGTTACCTTTACAAGATGCTCGGCAAGAGCTCAAGATATATTTACAGCATGCGCATTACTTACTATACTGACTGAGACCCACGCTTTGGACTGGTGATCACATGATCCGAATGTTGTCCGTCGACAACCAAGCCTATCTACGAAAACCAGTACAGAATTTCTTGTTCGAAAACTGATTTTCTCGGTGACTAGTCCGTTCGAGAATCGAGGTTTCACTATATTTTTCATATTTTTATGGATATTTGACTTTACTGATAAATAAGAGGCATTTCTATGGAAATTTGCTGAATAAAAAAGATGGGGTATGTAGGTTTTGAGTCGGGTATGATATGGTCGAGTGTGAGATGGGATATAAGTGTCTTATGTTGATCTTGCTTTGAGGAGTTGTGTATAAATGATTGTGTAAGTGTATATATGAGTGTGAGTGTAAATAGGTGTATGAGTGTCTATATATGTGAACAAGTGTGTGTGTGTCTGTGTCTGTGGGTGTACTCACCTAATTGTGGGTGCAGGAGTAGAGTCATAGCTCCTGGCTCTGCCTCATCAATGGTCACTACTAGGTCACTCCTTTCCTGCCCCGTGAGATTTATCATACCTCTTCTAAAAGCTATGTATGGATACAGCCTCCACCACCCCCCTTCCCAAGCTATTCCACTTACTGACAACTCTGTGACTCAAGAAATACTTCCAAATATCCATGTGACTCATCTCAGTCTTCTGTTTTGAATTGTGACCCCTTGATTCTGTGTCCCATCTCTCAAAACATCTTGATCCTGTCCAACTTGTAGATTCCTCTCAGTATTTCATATGTTGTTAACATGTCCCCCCGTCCCTCCTGTCCTCCAGTGTCGTCAGGTCTATTTCCCTTCACTTCTTACTCAGGGACTAGTCTCGTTGCAAACCTTTGCACTTTCTCTAATTTCTTAATGTATCTTGGCTAGAACTCTGTACACCGTGCTGTATACGGTGTACAGAGTCCTGAACGACTCCTTACTGAGGTGTTGAATGCCATTCTTAGGTTTGCTAGTCGCCCATATGCTGTAGAAGTTGTTTGTTTGACGTGCGACTCAGATGTTTTTGGTGTTATACTCACCCCAAGATCCTTTTCCTTGAAGGAAGTTTGTAGTCTTTGGCTCACTTGACTGAATTTTGTATGCAGTCTTTTCTGCACTTTCCTGATCTTCATGAATCTGCACTTGGCGGGTTTGAATTCCAGGAGCCATTTATTGGACCATGCCTCTAGCCTGTAAAAATTCCTTTGTAGTCCTGCCTTGTCCTCCTCCAATTGAATTCTCCTCATTAACTTGACATCGTCTGCAAACAGAGACACTTCTGAGTCTATTCCTTCCATCATGTTATTCACATATACCAGAAACAGCACCAGTTCTGTGGCTGAAACCTGTGGAACCCCTCTCGTCACCGGCGCCCATTTCGACACTTCGTTGCATACCATGATGCACTGCTGCAATCATGTCAGGTATTTATTGATCCATTGAAGTGCATTCCCTTCAGCTGATGCACTAATCTATTGTGTGGAATTCTGCCAAAAGCCTTCTTACTGTCCAAGAAAATGCAATCTACCCACCCTCTCTCTCTCTTATCTTATTGCTGTCACTGTCATAGAACACAGGATTTCCCATCCGTTAATCCGTGATCGATGTTGTTAAGTTCCACGATTTTGCATACTATGGATATCAGTGATACTGGTTTGTAATTTAGTGCTGCATGTCCGGAGAGTGCAAGGGATAAGTGAAGTAGTAGAACCAGTAACACACACAGCAAGAGGCATTCTTGAGCTTCCCCAGTGCTCGAGCTTCGGCCCAAAGCTGGGGTGTGGTTCCAAAGGGATCCTGTAATATTTGCGGCCTCTGAACCACCTGACATCGTCTGCTGCTGTGGAGTTGCTTCACCCTTTGAGCCCAGTGTGAGCGAGGCTTGATGTTGCCCAAGGTGCCTAGCTTCTCCCTCCGAGCCCCGTGGGATTGAACCTGGGCCTGGGGACAACTGGTCATAAACTGGCCCCATCACCTTTTAGGTATCTAGTTCGCTTAGCGGCCTCCTCACCTCTTCCACAGTGGTACGTATTGTGTCTAGCTCTTGGTGGTGTACCTCACTGCTCCGTGTTTCAGGAGTCCTTTCTGTCTACACTGTGAATACTACTTTATATCACACGTTGAGCTCCTCGCATACTTTATGGTCATATCTTGTGATCTCGCCTCCTTCTTTCCTCAGACTGATTACCTGGTCCTTGACTGTTGCTTTCCTCCTGACGTGACCATACAACAGCTATGGGTGGGACTTGGCTTTCGCTGCTATGTCATTTTCGGCCTCCCTCCTTACCTATCCATATTCATTTCTAGCTCTTCGACTATTCCTTATTCTCCTGGGTCCTTTCCCTGCTATACTTCTTCTGTTCTCTAGCACATTTAGTTTTGGCCTGTCTACACCTCTTTGCCAACCAAGGGTTTGTTCTGGCTTTCTCATTATTTCTGTTGCCCAAGGGCAACATAAGCAATAGGAAGTTAAGAAGGAGCCTTTCAGTTAACCAAAGGTGCAGAGAAGCGAAAGCTAAGTATGCTAAAACATGGAAAAATTATATAAAAAAAGGGCCCAGGAAAATAAGGAGGTGAGCCGATAGCCAGAAACGAATATGCATATAATAGGAGGGAGGACCAGCAGCAATATGAGAATGACATGGCATCAGAAGCTAAACCTAACCGAGTGCTGTTGTATAGGTACATCGAGAGGAAAACAACAGTCAAGGAGCAGGTTATCAGGCTGAGAAAGGAAGGAGGGGAGATTGCAAGAAATACCCATGAACTATGTGAGGAAGTCAACACGAGATTTAGGGAGGTATTTTCATTGAAGCCAGACAGGCTAATGAGGGAAAATTCAAGCAGACTAGTATAAGGAAAGGAATCTGCACAATAGCCTAACTTAGTCCAACAAATCGCTCCAAGAGTTTAACATAGTTAAGTGCAAAGTTTTGAATATTGGTAAGGTGAAACAGGACCGCAGATGGAGAACGTTCTAAATGGTCAAAAAAAGCTGCAAAATCTCACTTAAGGAACGGATCTTGGGATGTCATACCGAACACATCTCCTGAGGTTTAAACCTACAACTGCTTAAGCATATGATCGCAAGGCAAATCTAAATAAGGAGTCATACAAACACCATACACCGAGTAAATCAGGCCTTTTATGATGTATATAGAACCAGTATTGAATGCACACCAGGATAAGCACGTCAAGAACTTTAAGTACAGATGTTTTCAACAAGACTTGTCCTGATGCTAAGGGTATTGATTTTTTTTCCATATTCTATTACTTTTTATGTTTTCATTTTAGGAAATAACCGAAAATGAAGTACATGTTGAAAACGATGTTCCTTCTGATTATTATTGAAACGCAAGGAGATACTCAGAACTCAACTTCTATTAGTAAGTAACATAATTCCTTTATAGTTTTAAGTATTATGCGTCAAGGTAAATATTAGTCTCATGCAATATATATATATATATATATATATATATATATATATATATATATATATATATATATATATATATATATATATACTTATATATATATATTGCATCATCTTGATTATAGGCATAATTATTCCTGTTATATCAACAATTGCCGTTGTTAGGTAAGACACATATGCCAGTTAGGTATCTTTATTTCGAAACGTTTCGCCTACACAGTAGGCTTCTTCATTCGAGTACAGAAAAGTTGATAGAAGCAGAAGAGGCTTGAAGACGATGTAATCAGTCCATCACCCTTAAAGTTTTGAGGTGGTCAGTCCCTCAGTCTGGAGAAGAGCATTGTTCCATAGTCTGAAACAATATTGTTTCAGACTAACTGGCATATGTGTCTTACCTAACAACCTGTCGGTATTTTATACCATTTTAATGTTCAATCAACAATTGCCATTATACTCAATAACACACTAATTCTGAGCTAAATGTTGATGCGTTCTTTTCATCGTTTTTTTTTCTCGACAGGTGACCATGCTATATCTTTAATGAGGCAGAAAGGAAATGCTAGATTTGCATTTCAAGAGGTGAATTCTGAACTTACAACACAAGTAATGAAAGACGGGCTGACAACACAGGTGATGCAAGCTAGACTGAAAGTACAGGTTTTGCAGGCAGAGTTGACCACACAGGTGGTAGAGGCTGTGCTGGCCTCAGCATCACAGAGAAGCAACGTCGTAGTATTAGTTACAGATGGCACTTCCTCATCCTCTTCTATCTTCACGGTAATGCCTCACAAATTTAGTGTTTCCAGCATTCGCAACTCGTTGCTTCCTTGCCACTTGCCAGTTTGACGAGACTCATTATGTGTGTGTCACTTACCCATTATGAACATATATATTATTAATACATAGTATATTAAAGTTTCCTTTCAGATTGTAGATCGACTATTTCCAAGATCAACAGGATTTTTCGAAGCATTGTCGAATACTTCGGATTTTCTCCTGGACAAGCAACTTTCCCTTCTGATAGAGAATGTTAGGCTGGTAAGATGTTGTAACTTTATTTTCAAAACAAATCTATGTGTTAGAACATTATTTAAAAAGCAAATTTATATGTTTGACATTATTTAGAAAAGAAATTTTCTGAAATTTCACCGATGACGTGCTTGTGTGTTTTAATTTGTAGGTAACTATATATATGTATATATATATATATATATATATATATATATATATATATATATATATATATATATATATATATATATATATATATATATATATATATATATATATATACATATATGTCGTGCCGAATATGTAAAACTGGTCAATTAGCAAGAATTCATTTAAAATTAAGCCCTTCCTAAAATTTTCTCTTATACGTTTAAAGATATATTTTTTTCATTAATGTTAATGTAAAAAATTTTAATTTTGCACCAAAAGAATCTTAGAAAACTTACCTAACCTTATTATAACAAGAACAATTTATTTTAGCCTAACCCAACTAAATATGTTTTAGATTTGTTTACAATAATTTAATACTAAACAAACACAGTGAAATATATTTTTTTCGTTAGGTTCAGAATGATTTTGGCGAAATTATTATATTCACAAATTTTCACTTGTCCTATATGGCAACATGAGCGTTGCTGTTTAAGCCAAGATCGCAAGTTCTGCCTATTCGGCACGCACGACATATATATATATATATATATATATACATATATATATATATATATATATATATATATATATATATATATATATATATATATATACATACATTTCCATTCCCGTCTATAGACGACCTACTTTTGGACTTCGTCCATTTTCGAATATGGTTGCCTGTGCAGGTTCCTGTTTTTGATAGTGGAATGTCTTATACTATTTTTCAAAGCTTTTACTTAGCAGTAGCAGCCTCTCGTCATCTTAAGCCGAACAAAGGTTGTTATGTAATCTTTGTCATATACTGCCGGGATGTATCTGTATTGGAGATCAAGTATGTGTTCAATGAAGGCATTCACTTCTCTATAGTTGTCACCATAGAGAAGAGCTTTCCAGTAAATTACGAGCAAAGGGCCACCTAATTTTCCCTTTCCCACAACCAGGGTGGGATAATCAACAAATTACTTTTATATCAAACTCTGCAAGTTGATCATCAAAATCCGTCTGTAAAAGATACTGGTTGAGGTCACCAATTATTATATTAGATGTCAGTCATGTAGACGCAGAAAGGAATCATCATTTTCCATTAATAAGCTATTGGGGTGTGCTTGCTGTCATAGGACTGTTCATTACATTAGAAATGTCAGATGCAGTTTAATATAGATAATTACAAAGTTTTAAATATTTGACAGGAAAATAACCATGCTACATATAACTAAATAATATATATCTTAATATTACTGATTACGAAAAGGATTTAGGAGTTCTTATTAGCAATAATCTGAAACCAAGTGTTCGCAATAAAGCTAAGAGAATCCTTGGTTTCATATCAAGAACTGTAAATAATAGAAGTCCTCAGGTTGTTCTTCAACTCCGTCTATCTTTGGTTAGGCCTTATTTAGATTATACTACAGAGTTCTGGTCACCGTATTACAGACAGGATATAAATGCACTGGAAAGCGTACATATGTGGATGACAAAGTTGAACCCAAGTATCAGAAATCTTAACTTTGAGGATAGACTGAGGGCCCTGAATCTGCACTCTCTAGAAAGATGTAGAATTAGGGGGGATAGGTAGATCAATGGTACAAATAGAAAACAGGAATAAATAAAGGGGATATAAATAGCGTGCTAAAAATATCTAGCCTATACAGATGGAAAAATTCAGATTCTGGAAGGCTATAGGAAAGCACTGGTTTGGTAATAGAGTTGTGGAGGAGTGGAACGAACTCCCGAGTACCGTCATAGAAGCTAAGATGCCGTGTAGTTTTAAAAATAGATTAGATAAATACATGAGGGGGGTGTGGGTGAGTGTGAGTGGGACTTGACTAGCTTGTGCTACTAGGTCGGATGCCGTGCTCCTTTCTCAAGTGAATGTGACCTGACCTGACTAGGTTAGGGCGTTGGCTTAAACCGGTAGGCGAATTGGACCTGCCTCGCATGGGCCAGTAGACCTGCTGCAGTGTTCCTTCTTTCTTATGTTCTTAAATAAGTAGAGAGGTACAAAATTTTATGCATAGCTTGGAGAACATCTTTTCCAGGTGTGAAGGAATGCCTGCATCAGTGAGCAGGAAATTTACAACTTTTAGAAAAGCATACGGCAACGTCTCTTTTTGCTTCACTGTCTCTACTCATCCTTTAAGTATAGTCAGCAATTGTAGCAAAATTTTCAGGAGTCCTCTCGTCCAAAAATGTCTCATCAGCAGAGGTCATTTCAGAACGACATATGCTCACGGAATTTTGCGTAAACTCCCCAACATTGGTAATGAAATCTCTAATGTTGGCAACCAGGATGCTGATAGGCTGGCTCCTTATGATTGTGCTCAGGTGTGTTAAATAGGCGTGTGAAGTGTTCGCCCTTGAGACAGGTAGGACACTGGAGTAGCCATTGGAGCGTGGGCCCATGGTCTTGTAAAAGGCTCAAAACCACCTACTTAGCAAAGATAGGAATACCTGGGTGGGTGTGTGTGTGTTCACTAGTTCTAAGAGCCTGTTGTTGTTTTCAAAACCACCTACTTAGCAAAGATAGGAATACCTGGGTGGGTGTGTGTGTGTTCACTAGTTCTAAGAGCCTGTTGTTGTTTTTTTCTCGAGAATTAGTCTTTAAAGATCAAGTGATACTGTCTGTTTTGTTCCTTTCTGTTACGACAGTGCTTTTCTTGGTATCTCCTCTTGTGGCAATAATTATCCCCTCCGGTGAAAGCAGAAGCACTGCCTAAATGCTTGGAAGGTTGGTCTCCTATTTTCTGGTGGGTGTTTTTTCTGTATGTTTTGTTATTGGTGAACCTGATAAATGTGAGTATTTGAGGGGTTAGAGTGGATAAAACATTTTCAATGTCAAGTTACCTGGAGTTTACCTGGAGAGGGTTTCGGGGGTCAACGTCCCCGTAGCCCGGTCTGAGACCAGGCCCCATGGTGGATCAGGCTCTCATCAAGCAGGCTGTTACTGCTGGCAGCATGCAAGCTGACGTACGAACCACAGCCCGGTTGGTCAGGTACTGACTGTAGGTGACTGTCCATTGCCTGCTTGAAAACAGCCAGGGGTCTATTGGTAATCCCCCTTGTGCATGCTGGGAGGGAAGTGAGCAGTCTTGGGCCCCGGACACTTACTGTGTTGTCTCTCAGTGTACTCGCGGCACCCCTGCTTTTCATCGTGGGAATATTGCATCTCTTGCCGAGTCTTTTGCTTTCATAGGAAGTGATTTTCGTGTGCAGGTTTGATACCAATCCCTCCATGATCTTCCAAGAATATATTATCATGTATCTCTCTCGCCTGCGTTCGAGGGAATACAGAACAAGGACCTTCAAGCATTCCCCGTAATTTAGGTGCCTTATTGTACTTATGTGTGCCGTGAAAGTTCTTTGTACACTCTCCAGGTCTGCAATGTGGCCAGCCGTGAAGGGGGCTGTTAGTGTACAGCAGTATTCCAGCCTAGAGAGCACAAGCGATTTGAAGAGAATCATCATGGGCTTGGCGTCCCTAGTTTTGAAAGTTCTCATTATCCATCCAATCATTTTCCTAGCGGATGAGGTAGATACATTGTTGTGGTCTTTGAAGGTGAGATCCTCTGACATTATCAGTCCCAGGTCCTTCACATTACTTTTCCGCTCTATTGTATAGTTAGAATTTGTCGTATACCCTGACACATTTTTAATTGAATATATTTTTTGGAGGAATAATAATAATAATAAAAATATTTTATTATTGTTCTTAATTCCTTGCGTGTCCCTGGTGTGAGATTTTCTGGAGCTATGTTAGCGGGAGGTGACTCAGCTGGCAGTTGCTACCTCTTTCTCTTCCACGACCCTCTTCCATAATCCGTTTCCAAGACGTCTTCCACATCCTCTTCACGTCTTCTGCCAAGTCTACTACCAAATATATCTCTGCTGCTCGTACTTTGGCTTGGCTGGTGTAGAAAAAAGCTGGCTCAGGGTCGGAAAATGGATCACTACAGCCAGATGTACCAGTAGGTGTTGAAACAGTTATGTATGGTGTGCTACCAGGTGCACAAAGAAAGCCAACAGATCCAGAGCTTACTTGGTTGTTGGGTAACGAATCTTTTCCCTCTATGGGAGGGAAAAGATTCGTTACCCAACAATGGCAAAAAAAGATATATTAGAATTTTCGGTAGTTGTGTTTTCAGCTCTGTCTGCCTGTTGAGCCCTAGTGGAAACAGATTTCCACCAGTTATTTGCTACTGAGTTTATCTCAGTGTGAGAATTCCAGGCTGCGTCAACAGTATCAACATCTTCTGAATAACTTTTGTCACTTGACGTTGGCCTCTTTTTATATCTCTCCGCCTCTCGCTCTCCCTCTTCCTCTCAGAGGCCTCTTTTCCACACTGTCTACTACAGTGCATTCTGCCTACATAGGAATTTTCTCTGAGTACACATGCCTAAGATTAAGATTCTACACAGCCCATACTCTGACATTTCCCATATGACCACATTGACCATTCAAACTTTCAAATTACATTAATACTATTTGTTTGAACACATAGGTAGACAGGTTTATTTCTCTCACAGGTGTTTCTTTTTAGCAGTTGACAGTGTACCAGAGCTGAGGTCAGTGGTCAAGTGCGGTCATACCGCTAAGCTATTGGGAGTTAACGTGGGCTGTTACCTATACCATGGCTTGTTGTGGTGCTTTAGAATCCCAGGTTCATGTGTTGAAGAAGGAGATTCTACTTCTTCAAGAGGAAAATAGGAAGCTGAAGCTTCGCATAGATGAGTTTGGGAGCGAGTGTGAGAAGGATTTAGCTGGTAAGGTAGGAATGGTCACCAGCAGTGATAGTGGCAGCCGCTTTAAGTGGCAAGTGGTTCACAGTTCAGGAAGAAGGAAGATGAGGAGAATTAATAGAGAAGATGTGAAGGTAGGAAATCGATTCTCTGTTCTCCAAGACGAGTGTACTTCAGTGGTTAGTGAGGTTGAAGGTACCACTGATTCCTCTGCTAATCAAGGTGAGAATGTTTTAATAGTAGGCGATTCTCAGGTAAGATATATGGACCGTGCATTTTGTAACAGAGACAGAAAGGTCAGACAGAGAGTGTGTCTTCCTGGAGCTGGTGTTGGCGACATAGTCAGCAGGTTGGATAATATTATGGCAGGTAATGGGAACAAGCCCATTATTTGTCTTAGCGCTGGGGGTAATGACATTGGGAAGGGCAGGAGAGAGGAGCTGCTGGATAAGTACAGCCATAGAAGTAGTTAGGTCTAAGGGAGGGATCCCAGTCATATGTAGCATCTTGCCTAGAAAGGGAGTGGGCAATGAATGGATGTCTAGGGCAATTGGTATAAATCGCTGGCTAGACAGGTACTGCAAGGAACTTGCAATCCCATTCATTGATAACTGGGACCTTTTCTTTGGCAAACGTGATATGTATGCAAGGGATGAGGTTCAACTCTCTGGGGATGGAGTGGTTGCATTAGCCAATTCAATTGAGAGAGTAATTGATGACTTGTCTAGGAATTTAAACTGATAGATTATAGAGGTATTGGTGTTTGTGGGAAACAATCAGGCTGCAACATTAGGGTTAAAAACAACAGTTATTACCGGGATACCTTAGGGATATATTTAAAAGACAATATTCAAAATAAAGTTACTAGTAATGGTAAATCAATTGATCAACAAACAAAGGGAGATAGTAGAGTGCAACGAGTGACTAGCTCCCTTAAGGTTTACTATACAAATAGTAGGAGTCTAAGAAATAAGATAGATGAGCTAAAATTACTTGCAAGTGTAGGTAATATAGATATTATTGGTATAACAGAGACCTGGTTCAACCTGAAAGATAGAGAAAGGTCTTCTGAATGCAACATAGAGGGTTATAAACTATTCCACACTGATAGGGTCAAGAGGAAGGGTGGTGGTGTGGCAATGTATGTCAGAGAAAATTTAAATTGTTGTCTTAGATATGATATAAGATTAGAAACATCGAACACAGAATCGGTTTGGCTTCAGTTTCTCGAGGGTCGTGACAAATTAATTTTGGGCGTGATTTATAGGCCCCCAAACCTTGATAGGGAGTGCAGTAAGCTGTTATGGGATGAAATTCATAAGGCATCTAGATATGAAAATGTTGTGATAATGGGAGATTTTAACTTTAGACAAATTGATTGGAACAATATGACAGGAAATCTTGAGTCTAGTGACTTTCTTGATACGGTTCAGGATTGCTTTTTAGAACAAGTTGTGGCAGAACCAACTAGAGGAAATAATCTGCTTGACTTGGTTTTTGCCAACAAAGATTCACTAATTAATAATCTTGAGGTTAATGATGAGCTTGGGGAAAGTGATCACAAATCACTTAGTTTCAATATATCATGGAATTACCCAGATAACTGCAATCAAATCTCTGTCCCAGATTTTCGCTTCGCCGACTTCATGGGACTGAAAAATTACTTGGGTGGGCTAAATTGGGATGTCCTAACTATGGGTCAGGTAGGTGATCTTGGCTGCCAATATGACGTTTTTCAGAGCATAGTTCTAGCTGCCCAGACGACTTTTGTTCCGAGTAGGGAAATTAGATCTAACAAAAATGATCCCAAATGGATGAACAATAGATTAAAACATCTCATTGGTCAAAAGAGAGGCATATATAGGCGTATCAAAAGAGGGGAGAGGAAGTTAAGAAATCAATATATTCCATTAAAGAGAGAAATAAAGAAAGGAATAAGAAAAGGAAAAAGAGATTATGAGGATAATGTCGCAAGGTATTCAAAGACTAACCCAAAAGGGCTCTTTCAGGTATACAGAAGTAAGATTAGGGACAAGATTGGCCCACTTAAGAGTAACTCTGGTCAGATCACTGACAGTGATAAGGATATGTGAGAAATTCTAAATACCTACTTCCTCTCAGTTTTCACCCAGGAAAATACTAGCAATATTCCTGAAATAATAGATTATGTAGAACAGGAAGATGATAAACTATGTACGATTGCGGTAGCTAGTGACATGGTCCTCAGACAAATAGAGAAACTAAAACCTAACAAATCCCCAGGCCCTGATGAACTGTTTGCAAGGGTGTTAAAGGAATGTAAAGAGGAACTTAGCATACCTTTGGCTAATCTTTTTAACATATCACTACAAACTGGCATAGTGCCTGATAAGTGGAAAATGGCAAATGTAATACCTATTTACAAGGCAGGTGACAGGTCCTTGGCTTCGAACTATAGACCAATAAGCCTTACCTCCATAGTAGGAAAATTTATGGAATCAATAATTGCCGAAGCAATTCGTAGCCATCTTGATAGGCACAGATTGATTAATGATTCTCAACACGGTTTTACAAAGGGGCGTTCCTGTCTTACGAATTTACTAACTTTTTACACTAAGGTGTTTGAGGAGGTAGATCATGGTAATGAATATATTGTGTATGTGGACTTCAGTAAGGCTTTCGATAGAGTTCCACACCAGAGGCTATTGAGGAAACTTAGGGCACACGGAATTGGAGAGGAAATTTTTTCCTGGGTAGAGGCATGGCTGACAAATAGACAGCAGAGAGATTGCATAAATGGGGAGAAATCAGAATGGGGGCACATCACAAACGGTGTTCCTCATGGGTCAGTGTTTGGCCCGTTGTTGTTCACAATTCACATAAACGACATAGATGAGGGAATAAATAGCGACCTAAGCAAATTTGCTGATGACACCAAAATAGGCCGTCCAATTCATTCTAATGAGGAAATTAGAGCACTCCAGGATGATTTGAATAGACTGATGCAATGGTCGGAGAAGTGGCAGATGCAGTTTAATATTGACAAATGCAAAGTTCTAAATGTTGGACAGTTAAATAACCAAGCCACATATAAACTAAATAATGTAGATCTTAATACAACCGATTGCGTAAAGGATTTAGGAGTTCTGGTTAGCAGTAACCTGAAACCAAGACATCAGTGCATTAGTGTTCGCAATAAAGTTAACAGAATTATTGGCTTCATATCTAGAAGTATAAATAATAGAAGTCCTCAGGTTGTTCTTCAACTCTATATATCCTTGGTTAGGCCTCATTTAGACTATGCTGCTCAGTTCTGGTCACCGTATTACAGAATGGATATAAATGCTCTGGAAAACGTACAAAGGAGGATGACAAAGATGATCCCATGTATCAGAAATCTTCTTTATGAGGATAGACTGAGGGCCCTGAATCTATACTCTCTCGAAAGGCGTAGAATTAGGGGGATATGATCGAGGTGTATAAATGGAAAACAGGAATAAATGAAGGGGATGTAAATAGTGTGCTGAAAATTTCCAGCCAAGACAGGACTCGCAGCAATGGTTTCAAGTTGGAAAAATTCAGATTCAGGATGGATATAGGAAAGCACTGGTTTGGTAATAGAGTTGTGGATGAGTGGAACAAACTCCCGAGTACAGTTATTGAGGCTAAAACGTTGTGTAGCTTTAAAAATAGGTTAGATAAATACATGAGTGGGTGTGGGTGGGTGTGAGTTGGACCTGACAAGCTTGTGCTGCTGAGTCTGGTACGGTCCTCCATCCTTGAGTGGATGTGGCCAGACTGGGTGGGTCATTGGAATAATCCGGGGGGGGGGCATGGACCTGCTCCGCATGGGTCAGTAGGCCTGCTGCAGTGTTCCTTCTTTCTTTTGCTCTTATGTTCTTAATACAAAACGAAATTATGACCTAATAACTTTATATTACTCATTGGTCGTTTAGCTTTAGGAAGAAAGAATGAACGGTAGATCCAGTTGACTGTTGCTGCAAAGATAAAAAATCTAAACAAAATAATTTTATAACAAATTCACTTTGAAAATTTTTCTTAAGTTTCTTATTGTTTGGGCGAGACGAATTTTCAGAGTGGAAACAACCATTTAGAAAACAATGTTTTTAGGGTTTTTTTAGGGACTACAGT
>NC_091307.1:47035077-47040077 GCF_038502225.1 Cherax quadricarinatus
CAAGGTGAACAAAGGCAGGATGTTCCAGGGAGGGGACACAGAAACAAGAGGTCACAATTGCAAGTTGAAGACTCTGATGAGTCAAAGGGATGTTAGGAAGTATTTGTTCAGTCATAGAGTTGTCAGGCCGTGGAATAGCCTAGAAAATGACGTAGTGGAGGCTGAAACCATACATAGTTTTAAGATGAAGTTTGATGAAGCTCATGGAGCAGGGAGTGAGAGGACCTAGTAGCGATCAGTGAAGAGGCGGGGCCAGGAGCTAAGACTCGACCCCTGCAACCACAAATAAGTGAGTACAAATAGGTGAGTACACACACACACACACACACACACACACACACACACACACACACACACACACACACACACACACACACACACACACACACACACACACACACACACACACACACACACACACACACACACAGAAACAAGGGGTCACAGATGGAAGCTGAAGATTGAGATGAGTCAAAGGGATGTTAGGAAGTATTTCTTCACTCACAGAGTTGTCAGGAAGTGGAATAATTTACTGTTTTAGTGGAGGCAGGAACCATACATAGCATTAAGACGAGGCATGATAAAACTCATGGAACTGGGAGAGAGAGGACCTAGTAGCAATCAGTGAAGAGGCGAGGCCAGGAGCTGAGTCTCGACCCCTGCAACCACAATTAGGTGAGTACAATTAGGTGAGTACATGGGGGCCCAGAAACGTACAGGGCAAAGATGTTGGAGGTGGTACTGGAAAACTTCATGCATCAACACGTTAGCGACGCTCCCAGAGAGAGAGAGAGAGAGAGAGAGAGAGAGAGAAGACGAACCAGCAAGACTGAACCTAGTATTCACCGTAAGTAATATGTATACATCTTAACTCTATGATCCCCTACTCTATTCTCTTCCAACCGCTTCTCGATTCCCTTAAAAATCTTTCTTCTTCCATGAATCTTAAAGGTGAATGAGAATATACCTCTTTGCTTCCTTTCCTTGATGTACATGTTCATCTCTCGGCTACAGGCTTTTTTCCGTTTATCGCAGCTTATGCGAGTAGCCTGTATATTCATTACTTTTCTTACCATGATCCTTCTGACATGACAAGTGTTCTTATTTCTCTGTTTCTCAGTGCCCTCCGCGTATGTGACTCTCAGTTCCTTGACTCGGAAATTTCCACTCTTCAAGGATTCATTCTCTCGCGCTGACTACCCTTCTGATTTCGTAAACTCTACCTTATCACGTGCTTAAAGAATTTCCTTCTCTCGGGAACTCTCTGCTCCTATGAAATCCTTAGTTCTCTGCCTTTAATATCGTTTCAGTCTTTCTAATATCAATAACTTTCTCCATTCATTAGACATTAATTAAAAATATTTCTGTTAGGTAAGACACATATGCAACAGTTAGGTATCTTTATTATGAAACGTTTCGCCTACACAGTAGGCTTCTTCAGTCGAGTACAGAAAAGTTGATAGAAGCAGAAGATACTTGAAGACGATGTAATCAGTCCATCACCCTTAAAGTTTTGAGGTGGTCAGTCCCTCAGTCTGGAGAAGAGCATTGTTCCATAGTATGAAACATATTGTTTCATACTATGGAACAATGCTCTTCTCCAGACTGAGGGACTGACCACCTCAAAACTTTAAGGGTGATGGACTGATTACATCGTCTTCAAGTATCTTCTGCTTCTATCAACTTTTCTGTACTCGACTGAAGAAGCCTACTGTGTAGGCGAAACGTTTCATAATAAAGATACCTAACTGTTGCATATGTGTCTTACCTAACAACCTGTCGGTATTTTATACCATTTTAATGTTCAAAAATATTTCTTTTCAAACTAATAACCTTCACTATAATCTAATTCGTACCTCTCCTCCCCCTATAGATGCCCATGGTGTCTATTCTATTTCGTTATTCTTTTGTTCCATGCAATACTTTGGAGAGACTGGTCGCTGTCTTTCTGACTGACTCAAAGAACACAGAAGTGCTAGGTATGACGATACGAGTAGTGCTCTTTTCTGCCGTGTTACAGATCACAGCCATCCTACTGACTAGTCCTCAGCTAAAACTACCCAACTTTTAGCTTTCACAGTCGCCCTCTTGTTGAATCATCTCTTATACACAACTTTTCTTGTATGATTCCTATTCCTGGCTTAGTCTCTGTACATACCTTCTTTTGTCATTACATTATAAAGTGATGGTCCAAACTTCAGAACATTCGTGAATTAACTTGCTTTTTTTTTTTCCTTTTTTCTCTTTTTCTTTGTTTTCCTTTGGTCTACTATGTTCTGTTAGTCCATTTCCTCACTTCGCGCTGCGGTTGATCCTATACCTTGCGGTCCCTTACCTCTCCTGCAGTGCTCCTTTATCTTGTCCTTAGACTGACTCCACTTCTACTTCTACCTAGTCATCTCTTCCCCCTCCATTCTTGTTCTGTTGATTCTATCTTTACTTTTGCTTCTACCCGTCCCTCTATTTTTTTCCTCTTTTGTGTCATTAAACTACTCTCCCTACTTTCTACTACCACTATTTCTTTTGCTACTACCTCCGCTACCTACCTACCTACCACTACCACTACCTCCTCTTCTCCCTCTCCCGTTCCCGTCCCTTTTCCCGCTCGCTTATATACACTATCATCCTCACTTTTTTCTGTTAGTGTGACTATGTAATTGGTCCACGTCAGAGAGAAACGTCGTCGTAACTGCATCCTCCCTCCAGTTTACGGGTTATTTGTATATTGTTCCATTCACGGTATTGTGCCTTTTGTTTCTTAATCACTTAATAACACTATTTATTTCAGGTGTAATATATACATAATTCTGCCATATACACCACGGGAAACCCCGGCACTGAAGGTGGCATCCTGGACGCCTCGTCGAGGCCTCGTTCTAACATCGCACCTCTCACTCTTCCCTAATAAGTTTTCAAAGTGAGTTTCTGAAGCAAAATTAATTAATATGTTTTTTAATATTATATTTCTAGCAATAAATTATATGTCAAGTAAAGAAATTAGCTCAGAAGCATCAACACCATCATATATCCTCGGATGACGGGTACAACAAACAGCTTGGCTTGGTTCGTCATTCTTGAGGATTGTGGTTTCATGGACTAGAGCGTCATGAGTTTTAATTCACCATGAGGCAGGCGAAAGCAGCATGGGTTCGACTCCTTGCCTAATCGCAGTGTTGTTCTTGATATATATATATATATATATATATATATATATATATATATATATATATATATATATATATATATATATATATATATATATATATATATATATATATATATATATATATATACATATATTTATATATATATATATATATATATATATATATATATATATATATATATATATATATATATATATATATATATATATATATATATATATATATATATATATATATATATATATATATATATATATATATATATATATATATATATATATATATATATATATATATATATATATATATATATATATATATATAAATATATATATATATATATATATATATATATATATATATATATATATATATATATATATATATATATATATATATATATATATACATATATATATATATATATATATGTGTGTGTGTGTGTGTGTGTGTGTGTGTGTGTGTGTGTGTGTGTGTGTGTGTGTGTGTGTGTGTGTGTGTGTGTGTGTGTGTGTGTGTGTGTATATATAATTGTACCCAGGAGCAACTGGTATTGATCAATAGCAACACTGCGACTAGACAAGGAGTCTAACCCATGCTGCATTGGCCTGCCTCATGCTGGGCGAGAACTCATGTCGCCTTAATCCACGGGGCCACAGAATCCTTAAGAGTAGCACATCCATCAGGACTCGCTCCCCTAGGACATACGGTGGTGTGGATGACTCTAGGTTAATTTCATTCTGCTCCCTGTTTTGTGTACTAGTACAACGAATGGTGTTTTATAATACTGTGCCCACGAAGAAATGGTATTGATCAATAACAACATTGCAACTAGTCAAGGAGTCGAACCCATGCTGCGAAAGCAGCATGGGTTCGATAGAGAGTATGAATTCGAGACAAGTCGTAACTAATGTCTGTTAATGAATAAATTGATGAATGGTGGGGAGGGGGTCTATAACCATGTGGTAGGACACAGATTCTGTTACTATTATGGATCATGGCTCGAAACCTTGGGAAACACTTCCATTCTTCAGTGTATTTAACGCATATGCAAATTACTCATTTAACTATGTGAATTAAATGGGCTATAGCGTTAGGTTTGATTTAAAGCAGTACTCATATACTGGAGTTCAGTTGATAAAGTCTCTGGTAAAAGACAAATTGATCTGACTTTCATCTTATTCTCTTGTCAGGATGGTCACGCACAAAATAAGCACTTCATGGATTACATTAATATAATGCCTCTGATGGACGATATTGTCCACACTGTGAGAATTCTCGATATCAGTATCTAAGTAGCAAACATTAAGTCATGTTTATGATGCCAATGTGATCCCTTTATTTACATTAGTTAAGGAAAAAACATTTAAATAAAAAAAATATTCAAGAATAAAAGATGATTCGTTCCCTCAGCGTACGACAAATGTCTATAATAATGTCAAGATCAAGACATGATGTTAAGCGACAAAAAAAAAAAAAAAAAATAGAAATTTGGGCTAGTATTATTAGCCTACTAGTCATTTTTTTTTTCAAAACCCAATTGAATCTTTCTTTCAGAACATTAATCTTGTTTTCAGTTGAATAATTATCAATAGATACGTAACCTGGAGTTGTGTGTGAGTGCCACAAAACAGTTTATTGCTTTTTCGTTATACGACGTCACGTAATTTCATTTTGGAAGATAAATCTTCCCTTTTTAAAACCTAGGTAGGCAAGATGGAGCATGAACTCTTCCATATAAATCGAAGTACTCTAAATATAAAAATTAATGTTACATAAATTAATGAGAAACTCAAACAACTTAAGTAAATGTTAGAGACAAAACTTACGTCT
>NC_091307.1:47045077-47142577 GCF_038502225.1 Cherax quadricarinatus
GTTTTGTTCTTAATGTTTTTTTGTGAAATTATTCCATACAAAGATTTACGCTTACCTTATTCGTCAAGACAAAAGTCGCCATTTAAGCCAAAATCGCAAATTTTACCTATTCGGCACTACGTATATATTTGAGGAAAACTACAAAATGAGCGTTATAACATTACACCATAATTTTTATTTACAACAAACGAATAACATGGCTTCTGCAACGTAGGAATTTTGCATATAGATGACACTACATAAGTGAATGATTTAGGAACTATCTAAATTGCTTAGTTTTTGAATATTTGATTTGTTTACTGAAAGCAGGAAAACTAACGATAAATGCATTTCCATAAGCTTCAAATTTCTTCCTTAGTAATATTAGCTTTTGTAAACTAATTTTGATAATCCGTTCCATATTGTTTATTATGGCAGATAACTTAATATATGATCCCTCAATATTTCCAACAAACATTTAATACTATTATGATTTTAAAACCCCAAAGTTTTAATAATTACATTTTTTTTTCAGTCCAGCAAGTGCCATAAAGTTGTTGTTTTCTTATAATTAACGTAAATGGCTACAATGATTCTCACCAATTACATTCTTCTGCAGGTACACGTACATACGACCACAAGATGGTGAATGGGGCATTAAACTCAGTAATGGGTCGTGGTCCGGCATGGTAGGAATGCTGGTGAGAGAGGTGCGTGTAGATTATTCATTAAAGTCAATCATATATTATTACGTTCACAAAGATTTTGAAAATATAAATATTTTTATTACCATAGTTTTGCTTCATTAACGAAATTTCCTGAATTTACTCAGTTGGGTAGTTATGGTCAGCAGCTTTCAGCTTAAATGGCCAAAAAAAAAAAAAGTTTATTTGCTGTCTGATACATTCACGAAATATTATCTATAATGGTTATGTGAATATTTTCTTTCTCATTTGTTTAAGCTTCTTTCTTTACATATAAACAACAAATTTAACAAGACTGAAAGTATAGTAATTATTGCAAGATGTCAAGAAAAATCTTGAAATCACGTCTATAAAAATCTAGAAAAATCTATTAAAAGTGTTCGATCTAAAAACAAAAAAAATATTTTTTTTTATATATGAGAAAATATTAGTATATTCACAATACAAAATGACCATGCACGTAAAAAGACCAGTTGACAAAAGCACACGCATGTGTCAACAATCGGCTTAAGATGTTTGGTAGAGTTTCTGTCCACCTTTGTTCCACCTCCAAATATTAACTTACTTATACCTTGAGTGTTGTTTCGATAATAAAGTGGACTCGTGCATTCGCTTGTTCTGAAAGTGCGGATAAAGAGTGTTTATCTAGCAAATATCCGTGAGCCGAGAAGGAAATAATTAAGCAGGTATTTTGATTTACTGTTGAAGGGTTTATACAGTAAAAGATAGATTAATGGAATCTGAAAAAGAACGGTTGAGATGCAAAGTTATTGCTAAGTAAAATTTACAGAAAACACTGTGGATAAAAACTTATTTCTTATATCTGACCCATTATTTCTAGTAAATGTTGAAACTATATATAAACCTGCTTTATCTTCCAAAGCAATTGGATCTGTAGAGAGTTTTAAAAATTGACGAAATTGTTAACCTGTGGACACATCAACAAAATTACCCGGGAAAAAAATCGATGTGGATGATTTGATGCAAATCATGTTTTAAATTACTATCTAAATTTCTTCAGTAAAATTGGCCAGAAAAAAACGTACACAGCGCAAATCCAGTTCACATTTTCCACTACGAAACTCAGGCCTTTGACCTAAACAAATGAGGAATTCTCATATCTGAGACAGACCAATGTTATAAAACACTGTTCACCAGAGCATTAAACGTGAAGACGTTTGGAAGCTGCATTATCACGTTATCTACACTGAAAGGTTGAAGTAGTTTCCACACTTAAATTTTTCATAAAGAGCAGCGTGTAGTTTTTCCTAATTTACCTTTTCGCTTTAACCCCCATAAAAGGAAAATGGGACCTACACAGGGCAAAAACCAATTACGTTTTTTTTTCAGACTGGACAGTATTTTAATGAAGTTAATAAAATAAGTAGGAAAGTTTCAATAAAGCTTTGTTTAAATTGTTCATTATACATTCAAGTGTTTAACAATGGCCTTGAACATACAGATGTAACAAGCACATGGAACTTAAACTTAAGTTCATTTAAACAAGGATAACCCAATGAAATAAAACACTGACTTATTTCTGATCAGAAGAGACATTCATCAGTAATTTCACAGAAACCAATTTGAATAAAAAATGGCAACTATTAACTTTATATAACATCATGAGACACCTTCCTACGAGGAAAACACATTAGCAATAAATGTTAAAAACAGACCAGAAGATGCATTTCGCAGTTCTTCTACAGAATCTAATAAAAAACTTATTGGAGGCATCAAACATTATTAATGCTGATTGCAGTTGTTTTATTTTAATCAATGAAGAGCACTAAACCCATAGTGATCTTGTAGTATCTGAGGAATGACAGGCATTCAAATTCTGAGGATTTGGGAGATAAGTCAAGTTACATGGATCAAAATCTCCCTACCACAATTTACTGGAAATAATGCAATAATGGGAATTAATACAATATATTTTCTAGATTAAAAGTGGCAAAAGAACGCCATCACACACCATTAAATATACCAACTTCCCTCTAAATAAGATACAAGAGTGTTGGAATTTTGAAGTCGATCAGATTAGGTTTTTCTAGTTATAACACGGAAATTAAATATTGGAATAACCTATGTCTCAGTGTCTGAACGGCTTCCATACATGCAAATAGTCCCATGAACCATTTATTTAAATTTTGAATGGTTGAATAAGGCGTTCGCAAGTAATATGCAAAAATCATGGAGAACGAAGAAGAATTTTTTTTTTTGCTGCGAATGTTCTAAGAAGAGGAAAGTCTACCCTTGCTAAATTTAAAATGTAATTTTTTGGGCGTTACTTTTCATAATTTAATTGTATATAAAATTCTGATAAGTCATACATGATAAAATATTCTTTTCTTTTTCTTAAGAAAATCCAGTTTTATGAAACTGATATTAACTAGAAATTAACAACCAAACAACCCAAAATACACAAATGTTCTCAATTAAGATATTTAATTTTTATGGGTTGAAGATAATAAGAACAGATGTTCTAGATATTGCATTGGGACACAACAAATACCCAGAGGGGAGTATTTCTCTTATCTTACAAATACTGAGGTTGAACTTTAATCCCCGTTAGTTAAAAGGCCTTAAACCCCAGTAACCAACCAACCATTACATGGGCAAACATTGAAATTAGTAAATTAAAATTTACACAGCTCAAAAGTGATCATCATGCTTTATTTTTGTAAAGCCCACTAATGGTGAAAGTTTAAAACTGACCAGAAAAGGTAATCTCCAATAATTTATCTAATTTGATCGATTTCACTTTATATAATATTTTCAATAAAGTTTAAAATTTTCTCCAGAGAAAATACACTTGACTACAACAGAAGTCTGCTTCCAAATTGTGTGTTGTATCCATATTGTAATTGTATATAGTGAGCTCCAAGCATTTTAAGTATGCTTAGATTCTTGTGCATCCACAAGCACTACAATGACTTTGAGCTTTGAGGACAATAGCTTTGAGGATAAAAGCTTTGAGGATAACAGCTTTGAGGATAATAACTTTTAGAATAAAAACTTTGAGGATAATAACTTTGAGAATAATTGCCTTGAGGATAATTGCCTTGAGGATAATTGCCTTGAGGATAATTGCCTTGAGGATAATTGCCTTGAGGAGAACAGCTTGTAGAACAACGACGTCTACCTTAGCGACAGAGGCAGAGTCTGAATATCTCTAACGTCGTCATATTAGTAAGTTTTGACGTTTTGCGTTGTTCAGTTGTGTCCCAGTCCCAGATTTGTTGTCTTATAAGATGAATCAGATATTTTCTCGATAGTGTTCACAGTAAACCATTGTCATTGAAGTAAATAAACTATGTGTAGTTAATTCCAAGTTCGTATTAGAGGGAACGTAGTGCACCCCTTAATATGGAATGTCCAAGAGAAATCCTTTATCTCCTGTTTTGAGTACATAGAGTTATTGAGAGTAAACTGCTGAAGGATATAGTTCTTACCCAAACCAGATGGTTTAGGTGCTTAACTGATGTCTTCTGCTTGCTGTCGTTTTTTTTCTGAATTTCTGTCGTTTTTTTTAATTTGCTATATATTAACTGATTAGTTTAATGATTTTCGATCCAGGTGGATTAGTGATTTTTTTTTTCCTTATTTGTCTCAACTTCAGGAAGTAGATATCGGGATTGGCCCTTTAATGGTTGAGAGATGGCGAGCCGAGGTGGTGGACTTCACAGTACCAGTGATGTTTGAGTCGTATGGAATACTGGGTGCTCGAGGTGCTCCTATGGTGGACCCTTGGGGCTTCCTGTTTCCCCTGGCGCCGTTTGTGTGGTTGTCCATACTAGCGGCACTAATAATGATGGCTGTAACTGTGTTCCTCATGTCCTCTTGTTTCCTTCACAACAATGGTAACCTGGTGAATATTATGACTGTCACCTTCGACTACTCACGAATCTTGTTACAGCAAGGTAAATAAAAACATAAATTGTTTCCTTTATATAAAATTAAATAAATTAACTTGAAAAAAATACGAAATAGCGTATAATGACAGACGAATTAGCAGATAATAAATAGGTTTAACGGTAGACGTCATTATGTATATATTTTAAGGCGATCATTTCAGATTATTATTTAACTGTCGCTATAGTGAGAGTAAGAAACTGTTGTAATGTAAGGAGAATGTCATGATTATTTATGAGAGACTTGAAAGATAATAAATTAAAACTGGAAGAAGGGAAAGATCTAAGCAATAATGAGGGAGAGAAGGCATGGGTAAATGAAGTGATTGGTGGAATGAGGAGGCAAAGAGGGTGGTAAGGGAGAATAAGTTAGCATATTAAAGGCTTTTACAGTGAAATGAGATACAGAAGGTGGATTGTTTGAAAATTAAAATACAAACTAAACGAGTGTTGAGCGAGTGCAAATAGAGAAACAGTGGGTTAGATTTTATCTAAAAATTATGATGATAATTATTGTCTTGCGTGTGTGTGTGTGTGTGTGTGTGTGTGTGTGTGTGTGTGTGTGTGTGTGTGTGTGTGTGTGTGTGTGTGGGAGATCAGAAAGATAAGAAGGGCTAGGGAACAGATGGATTTTACTGTTAAAAACCCCTCAAGGAAGGTTCCTTGATGTTGGTGAGGGGCTCTTGATTTAGGGAATTGGATCTGTGCTCCAGTTCCCCGAATTAAGCCTGAATGCCTTCCACATCCCCCCCCCCAGGCGCTGTATAATCCTCCGGGTTTAGCGCTTCCCCCTTGATTATAATATAATATAATAATACTGTTAAAAACAAAAGAGGGAAGATATTAGAGTGGATGGTGTAGGTATTGCGAACATGGAGGGGATTAGTATGAGATGCTGAATGCAGTGATTTCATGCTAAGTTAACATCTTGTACAAGTGAGTAGAAGCCAGATGTGAGGATGCGGGAGATGCGTGAGAGAGAGGGTAGAATGACTGGGGGTAATGTAGCTGGAAAGATGCGAACAAAATATAAATACTGAAAGAAGGTGGTGATATACTTTTGGAATGGTTGCTACCTTAGTTTAATGTATGAATAAAAGCCAGAATGGGACCTAAGGACTGGGAGAGAGCAAGTATAGTTTTTTTGTATAAGGAAAAATGGATAAACGAGGCTGTAAAAATTAATGGAAAATAAGCCTGTTGTGTACACTGAAAGGATTAAAGGTATAACGATGCAGGATCACAGAGAAACAAAGTTCTAGGAATGGTAGAGAATGCGTAGTGATTTATGCTTAAATAACCATAAGCAAATTTTTCTAGTATTTTTAGATTTATAAATAGGGTAATAATATGGCACATGTTTCACATGTGTGGAAGATGCACAGAGATTTTATAAGGATCTCGAGCTCAGGTTAGTGAACGTAGGTGAGTGAGGGATTATTAGTTACGAAAAGTAGGTCTTAGACAGCGATGTGAGATGTCATAATTAACGCTTTTTAAATACAGTGTTGTAAAAGTACTAAATGTTGGAATATAGGAAAGAGATGTAAGATTAAAAGATGACGAATCTTGAAACAAATTGGGAGTTAACACAATTGCTTTTTTTCCAGATGATTGACTTGTTTGGGATATTTAAAAAAAAAACTGAAATGCTTGAAGAGCTTGTTATATGAATTTGGATTGACATATAAAATAAAAAAAATTAAACGAAATCAGAGAAAAAAAAAAGGCCAATGAAAGAATAGATATCAGACTGAAGGAAGTGAGTATAGAGGCAGTAAATATGTTTAAGTATTTGTGAGCCAAATTGTCGACAGATGAGTCTATAAACAACGCTGTCAACTGATATATCTTCATGAGACTGCAGTCTCATATTTATTAGGGCCAGGAGACAGGGCATCAAGTTCACTTGACTACGCCATTGATTTATCAGGCCTAAAACTGATATAAGTTAGTGGTACGTGTGACCTGGGATAATAAATAGCTTTAGTCCTAAGGATGACAGAAGGTGAAGGAATATAGTTAATAATTCATAATTAAGACAGAAAAAAAGGAAAAGAAAATCAGGAGGACATTTCACAGTATATAATTAGAAATAATAAAATAACTATGAAAATCAAAGAGGACAAGAAGGTGGATACAAAAAATCTTTCAATAGAGACAATACAAATAAGCTAAATTTAATGGCACGTGCACAAAATGTAGATAATTTTTGCAATCAGTGAATCATTCTATTATAAGAAGACGATACATGCAACCTGAATGCACATAAAGGTGCTTATATTATTCCACATAAATTTAAATAAATAATAAAGAAGTGGGCGGGAGTTGCACTTTATTCCGCTTCATAAAACACAAAATAAAAGACTTTATATTCTGTATACAGATATATCTGGCAATTCTTGTGTTCAGCTACAACACTTAAGACAGTCCAAAACATTTGTATAGTAGGCCGGTTTAGGCTATGCACGATAGCCTCAATTATAAACGAATTTAGTTTGAATAAGCCGAATCTACAATATTGTGATACAGGCAAGAGGAGCCAGGGAGAATGACTCTGCCTTCTGACTTACTGCACACTCTTACGAGGCTGAAAATTACATTTGATTCCTGCACAGATCGCAATGAATATCAGTGTTTTGATATCCTAACATCTAGAGATTTGCCAGTCTGTCCCACGTGCCGAATAGGTAAAACTGGTCAACTAGAAGGAACTCATTTAAAATTAAATCCTAAAATTTTCTCTTATACATTTAAAGATATATTTTTTTTCATTAATGTTAACAGAAAAAATAATAATTTTGTACCAAAAGAGCCTTAGAAAATTTACTTAATCTTATTATAACAACCGCAGTTTAATTTAACCTAATTTACCTAAATATATTTTAGATAAGTTAACAATAATTTAATAACAAACAAGCACAATGAAATATATATTTTTCGTTTGGTTTAGAATGATTTTTGAAAAATTATGGCATAGATAAATTTTCGCTTGCCTCATTCGGCAAGAAGAGCGATGCTGTTTAAGCCAAAATCGCAAGTTTTACTTATTTGGCATGACATATATACGTATATATAGTACAAAAACTGACATGGTTAAGGGTAACATTCGACTCCTGGCCTCTCCCCTGATTCAGTAATTGTGTTGGGATAATCTGCTTTCCAGAGGTGAACCTGTCTGTACTAGAGTTTTTAAAAGTAAGGTTTATATTGAACTTTTTAGTGCCTCACGCAAGCCGACCAAATTTTCATTGTATGGAAAGACTAGCACATTTTTCCACACAGGAGTTTCCTTAGGTTCAGTCCTACAGAAAGTCTTCCTAGCTGACATTAGGACCTTCTCAACAAAATCCTTGGTGTATCTTAGTTTTGTAGCAATGTTAAATATATTCCTGATTTCATCTTCTAAATACTCAGGACTGCAGATACGCAGGAACATTGTAAGGATTGCAGATACGCAGGAACATTGTAAGGACTGCAGATACAGGACTGCAGATACACAGGAACATTGTAAGGACTGCAGATACACAGGAACATTGTAAGGAAAATACTCCTTTTAACCCTAGATTCATGACTGCAATAATAATAATAAATGTATGTCGATACATCTTTTGTCAACACGATGGATTAAAACATCTGGGAATGATAGAGTGCTGTCTATTTCATGCTTTGTTGTGAACGTAATGGAAAGTAACAGACCATTGAGTCTAGGTAGGAACTCATCAGTGTTGTGATCTCTAGGCCACAGGCAAAGAACTTTGTCTAAGTATCTGAACTACTTAGCTTTATTTTAGTGAATATTTTTATGAAGTCTAGTCTTCAAGAATTCCATATACAGCTAGCGGTTGCTGAGTAAGTGGCTGAGACGATTTCCCATGGCCATGCTTTGATTTTGAGCATATTATTTGCCTTCAAACGCATTCTTAGAGTCAGTAACACAAAGTGTAATCAGTTCAATAAATAGATTCGTGGGGTAGGGCAAGAAATTTTATAGTTCCTCTTCAAGGTACGTAAGGCAGTCAGGGACAGGGACACTGGTAAGCAGTGCTGTGACATCAAACCTCAGTAAGGTCAGCCATTGCAGGAATAATGGAGAAAACACATTGGTGGTGGGAGCGGATAATGTTGGTAGTATGGATGATGGTGTCACTGGTGTTAACACAATGCTACTCTGGGAACCTCATGGCGCTCCTGGCAGTGCGACACATCCCTCAGCCCTACCAGACTCTCCAGGACGTAGTTGAAGACTCCCATATTTCACTTATATGGCAGAAAGGCACTTCTCTTATTAATTATATAAAGGTATGTCGCGAAATAGCTATTACAATGATTTCCTTAAACACACACACACACACACACACACACACACACACACACACACACACACACACACACACACACACACACACACATATATATATATATATATATATATATATATATATATATATATATATATATATATATATATATATATATATATATATATATATATATATATATATATATATATATATATATATATATATATATATATATATATATATATATATATCAATAACAACACTGCGAATAGCCAAGGATTCGAACACATGATCACCTGTGGTTACCCGTGGTTACAATAATTTAAGAATACTGCTAGTTGGGCTAGTACACCAATCAGGGACTAGAGTGAAATTAGCTCGGATGCACCCACACCGCATTATGTCCTCGGATGACGGTAAAACACCTAGCCTGGCTGGGTGCATCATTCTTGTAGGATTGTGTGGTCCTGAGGGTTAGAGCGTCATGTGTGTTCGCCCACCATGCGGCGAGCCAAAGCAGCATGTGCTCGAATCCTTGGCTAGTCGCAGAGTTGTTACTGATCAATATCACTCGTCCGTGGTTACATATATATATATATATATATATATATATATATATATATATATATATATATATATATATATATATATATATATATATATATATATATATATATATATATATATATATATATATATATATATATATATATATATATATATATATATATATATATATATATATATATATATATATATATATATATATATATGTATATAGTCAATTAGCAAGAGCTCATTAAAAGTAAGTCTTTTCAAATTTTTTCTGTAATACTTTCAAAGATATATTTATGCCATGTATGATAGTATAAATTGTATATTAAAAAAAATCATAGTAAGGGAGAACCAACATATTTTTAGCTGAATAATTTAGTTTGTCCTTTAATGAATCGAAAAAAAAATATTTGTAGCATTTTTAAATTATGTATCAATTAAGTGTTTTGGGTGTTTTAGATCAGAAGCTATTTCATAAATCTTCAAGATTTCTTCATCTGTAAAGTCTGAGCTGCAAATACTAAAAGTTTTGAAAAAACATTGATGATAATTCAGAAAGTTTACATAAAATATCATCAATATTTCTGTACCATCAATCTTGAATTGATGGACTGAATACATCGACTCAAGGTTGAGGGACTGATTACCTCATTCTTCTCCTGTTCTTCAAGTTTCTCCTACGTATGGACTGATGAAGCCACTGTGTGGCGAAACGTTTCCTGAATAAAGATACCCAAGAGTTGCACATGTGTCTAATTTATCAACATGTCGGTTCTCTGAACCATTCATTTTTAAGCTATCTTGTTTGAAGGAATTCCATGTACAAATTGTTAAGGACATGTGTGAGAGGATTTCCCATTGTCATACGAAACTTCTGAATGTAAAACTCGCCATTAAACACAAACTTCTCGTCAACAATACAGAGTTTAATAAGCTCAATGATTGTAGGGACTAGCAGTGATAAATCATAATTAACAAAATGTTCAGATAGGAAACTTAATAAATTATCAACTGGAACATTTGTGAAGAAAGAAGTAAATAAAAAAAAAAGGCACAATGCCGTGACTGGAACGATACACAAATAACCCGCACATAGAAGAGAGGAGCTTACGACGACGTTTCGGTCCGACTTGGAGCATTTACAAAGTCCAAGTCGGACCGTAACGTCGTCGTAAGCTCCTCTCTTCTATGTGCGGGTTATTTGTGTAACAAAGAAGTAACATCAAAACTAGATATAATATAAAAATTTAAGTCAGTGATGGTGCTTTATTTATCTACTAAATCTACACAGTTTTGAATCCTAAATTTAGATTCTTTTCAAGAATTCTGCTCAACTTGTCTACTAGCCATTTAGATGATTTATAAGAAACTGAACCTATGTATAGATTAATAACACACACAAAGCAGGTAACCTAGCCAGACCTATTACTAGCTCCATAGGTTCCGTTTCCTATAAAATTTCTAAATGCCTAGTACATATGTTGAGCCGAATTATTTGAAAAACTTCTAACTTTAATGTTAAAATCAATATAGATTTTGTGGATAAATTAAGCACCATAACTACTATTAATATTTACAATATGGTTAGTTTTAATGTTACTTCTTTGTTCACGAATGTTTCAGTTGATGGTTTAATAAATTTCCTATCTGAAGAACTTGTGCAATCATTGAGTTTATTAAACAATTATTGTACAATCATTAAGCTTATTAAACTTGATATTGTTGATGGAAAGTTTATGTTACTGACTTCATTGTGTGTGCATGCCAGCCGTTGGTTTTGGAGCAGTATAGGCTTTACGTGTATTTGCGGCTTGTGCCTCGCCGCAAATACACGTATATCCTGTGTGAACTGTGGCAGCGAGGTGGAGAGGCACTGCAATACGGAGGGTCAATGGATCGATGCATATTGACATTACCGAAATTGGAAATGAGGGGAGGAAGTCCCCACAGTGATGTGCATTCACAGCTTATAGACAGACATCATGACTCACGAAATCGTAGTGACACGGTTGCAAACAAACCATACCACTGGTGCAGACTAAACCCACAGTCAGAGAGTCGTAAAACTCCAGATCGACGATTTATCCACTGGGCCAGCTAACTGAAATACGATTGTTGTAGCCAGCTGGCCCAGTCGATAACTCGTTGATCTGGAGTTTTACGACTCTCTGAGCGCGACTTCAAGTCCCACCCGTGTTATGGCTTACAGACAGGCAATCTGCCTGTTAGATATTGCAACCCTGAGCATGTTGACATGCACCTTTTCAGTGATGGGGCCATCCCAACTGCAGGCCAGTGTTGCACTAGGTTTTGGAATTGGAGCAGCGAGTGTCTTCCATTCGGTAATGGTACTTGTGTAGCTAGGATCCTGTTTTCCTGCTGAGTCACCAAAATTGTCTAGAAGAATTTGTTTTGTTAACTCATCTCATGCTATGGAGGGGGATAGAAGTCCTCTAGGAACATCTGTGAGGATCTGGGTGCTCCCAGCCTCTAAGCCTGACTTTAAATGAGGCTTGCAACCACTGTCCATCTTCAGGGAAAAGATTCAGTACATTATCTAGCATGGTCTTCGGAGGAAAGTCGTATTCCTTGAGTTTCCATCATGTTCCGTCCCTACCTGTTGGCAGGGACAGGAACATGGTGAGAAGGTAGATGGGTGAGAGCGGTCATACCTGTTGCACACCTACACATGAGTCAATTTCATGATCTCCAGAAAGTTGTGTAGAAGTCCCACTCTAACAGGATTGTATGAAAGGACAGAGGGAAGGGTAATGTCTAGAAACTGCTTGCACAGCAGATTCTAATCTTAAATAACATTCTTAGTTGAATGCGTTGGCAAAGTCAAGTTTGATCAGGACTTTTTCATCTGACATGTTATTGATGTTTACTCGTGCTGCATGGATGGACAGCTGCTTCACAACCCTGTTGAGCAACAGAACTGAGCTATGTTGCTTGCAGCATTGCACCAGCCTCTTGCCTCACTATTCTTACTGCCATGGCAACAAGGTGCTTAAAGGTGTTGCCAACTATGATGGGCCTGACATTTCGACCATTTTTCCGGAGGGCACATAGTGATGCACCAAAGAATAGTGGCCTAATGGTCTTTGGGACACCGCCAGCCAGGCACACATTGGTAAACTTTGGTAAATTCAAACATCATCCTCTCTGAAACAAACTGATGAAACCTGCTGAGCCCTGTAGAAATGATATGGCAGCTTTATACACTTCCACATACTGTAGGGTAAGTGTTCTTCACCCTATGCATTGTCAGGGAGGTCAGTGTTGGTACCGGGAACTCTCTACGAATATTTGTTCCTCAGAGCTTTTGCTGTAATGACGTCTTTTGCAGCGGTTATTTTCACTATAAGCCTGAGTGCTGAAGTAGTATTTCCCTCTTCAATTTTAATTGCTAATTTGGGCTTTGATTTTGGAGGCATCAGGTGTTCTGTTCTTGGCATTTCCTTGGCAGGTGTTTGTCACCCTAAAGGGGAGACGGTTGAGGTTATCTCTAGGGAATGCATTTATTGCCCTAATAACAGACGTTGGCAGGGACTTGTCCCTCCTTGGTAGGACAGCCAGACAGGAATTGTCAGATAACGGTAGGTTGTGCTAGTATCATTGATTGGAGGGACATCGTTGATATTCTTCAGAAGGTCAGCGAACTGGCAGACAGCTTAAGGGCGAGCTGCTTTGGGGATGTATCATAGAGTCCTTCTGGATGTTAATTTGACTGCAGATTTTACGCCTGCAATAGAGATGAAGTCTGGCTGGTTCTCAGGTCTGTCTGCTTTGAGGGACTATTGGTTGTTCTCAATTAGAGCTCTCTAGGAACCTGTGCACTCATTATGTGCACGGATGTTAAAACTTGAGGGGTTGAATGAACACTCCCTGTTGCAAACCTGGTAGATATATCGTAGACGAGTGCCACCACATTGGCTATGCCACTACGATGCCAACAATGTCTCCGTTTGAAATTGCTGGCATCGTGGGCGTAGGGTAGCACCAGCTGGGGAAAGGTGTGTGAAGGGAGGCATGGGGAAGCAGCGAGCGATAGTGGCTGTAATTTGTGATGCCTAAAAGGAAACACCTGTGGTGAGGCAGTCTCACTGCCTAGACGGGGATGGGGCATAGGACCAGGGATGGTGCACATCACTGAAAGAAGAAGCAAATATCTTAATGAAACCACGAAACAAGTCGTACTGAATCATTTAGCAAACTGCAGCCAGCAGGGATTAGATCTTTCAACACATTCTCTCTCCTCAAGAGACAGAACAACGTTCACATTGCTTTAAGCACTTAACCAGCGATCCTTCAAAGATCATGCACCCATCAGAGCTAGGTGTGTTTTATGATCCGAGAGCACTCGCACTCGTGGTAGTGGTAAGCTTAAGGCTCATTTCAACCGCCTCCCGTTTGAAACAAATAATTTATTTAAGTGTTTTAAATATTATATACAATTATTCTATTTTACATTTATGAAAAAATGACGTTCATTTAAATAAAGTCAATCGTATATACACTAGTTACAAGTAAATATTTGCAAAATATCTTCAAGTACATTTGTAAACATATTATGGAAAATATATTTATCCCAATGTCATTAAATATTCCATCTTTCAGTCAGCAAAGTCTGGTATCTTTCTGGAAGTTGCCAACATGGAGAAAGTTGGTCGACTATTATATATGGCAAATCGACAGTTTGAGGAAGCATTAGACACTTTAGTTCGACGAGGCGATCATGTTCTTGTACATGTCGACGGTAGCCTGGAAATTTTTATTGCCCAAGAAGTAACAAAAACAGGTAATTATATAAACAAAATTTTGCTCTTTCTTAAAATCCATTATTTAAAAAAACATTTTTATTTTTGGCTTGTATCTAGAAATCTTGTATTTAATTTACTTTTCTCATTAGAGTTTGCACTAACCTGGTATACATTGGCCAAACTCTAAGTTTAACGATGTTTTTAATTCATTAATTGTGACTGTTTTCCTATAGTCATTATAATTAATCTTCAGTTGCTATGTTCTTCACATTTTAGTGTTTTTACTCACTGAGATATTGTAATATTTTTACCTTGTTGGATGACATCATCGACGATAACTTAAGAAATATAATTATAATTAAAGAATGAATGAAAGTTATTTGTTTAAAATAAAATACAAAAAGGACATTACCAGATATTAATACAGATCAAATAATTGACTTACGAAATTTAAAGTTTACGATATATTTAATTTTTTATGCATCATATAAATTAAATTACTAAAACTTTTTTAAATGTTATCAAGAAGAACTATTAAATGATTTATTTGGAAATGGTGTGAAGACTAATAAAAGATTCAAAGATGAAGATTTGGTATAAATTCGACATTTTTTAAATGCCTACGGTATAAACACAGACCTTATTAGGAGCTCTAAAATCAAGGCTCAATTAATGTATATAAAAGCACCATAATAAAACTTAGAGAGATTTTATCTGAAAAAACTTTTAACATCGTCTTCAAGTATCTTCTGCTTCTATCAACTTTTCTGTACTCGACTGAAGAAACCTACTGTGTAGGCGAAACGTTTCGAAATAAAGATACCTAACTGTTGCATATGTGTCTTACCTATCAAAAACTTTTAACTAGTATTATCCCTAAATGTCCTTTTCAAGGTATTTTGTCAAACTTGTTATCTAAGATTTTTGAAAACTTAAGGCACTAGAAACGAGTATTTCTTAAAAAGGTTTTATAAAAAGAAAGGAATCTTATAATTTTTACAAAATAAAGGTGATTATCACGGATTCAGAAATAATTTTGCCAACGATTTTTTTGATTGGTATTTTGTAATAATTAACTGGGAACAATGAGCAATTGAGGGGTGAGATCAGTCGCTTGACAGGAAGGGTACAAGGAATGGTGCCCAACATTTTCTTCTCACCTATACTAGTATTTATCCCTCCACCTAGAGAAACAAAACTGAGACGTTATGTCTTATAATATAGGGCAGAGTCCTGCTTTAGAACCGAGGAGGAAAATTGACCGGTGACAGACTATGTTATGACAATACGTCGACTATATTTCATGTGAATTCTGTTATTATAATGTCTTGTGGACCAGTTTATTATTAAGGTAAGAAATACACTTATTCTGATGTGTAGTAAAATGGAGACGATCTGTATAATGAAAATATGTAAAACACAGCATCGTCTCACACAATCAAAGTAGACGGAATGGCCATTTTTTAGGATCCACAATAAGAGAATTTCGTATTGACGGGCGCTTAAAGCAAATTTTGATTCTAACCATACCCCCGGCCGGGATTGAACCCGCGGTCATAGAGTCTCAAAACTCTGTCTAATAAACCAGGTATGGTTTATTTGCAATCGTGTCATTACGATTTCTTAAGTCTTGATTCTAACATAATAAGTGAAATCTAATGAGTTCTCAAATAACTGAAAAGGAATATAGATACTGGTAGCTTAGGATCTTTTTGATACAACAGTTTGCCAAAGTTTGATCTTTATCAAGTATATGGGAGTGATCACCTGTACAGCATATGATCATGACGAGTCAGGCTCGAGAAAGACTGGCCACAAATGAGGTCATTAAACTACGAGGTCAGTTCTGTAGTCGTCAGGTACTAGCGGGAGCTGTGGGTAGGAAAATGATGACAAGTTTATATGACTCGTGGACAATTAGAGCAATACAACAGTCCATCATTTGTATTCTACTATTTTGCTTAATGCTTCAATAAAACTGTGGATTGACCATGTTAGCTGGACCTGTTTTCCAAATTGTTCTCAATTCATAAAATAGACATAATAAACGTGTCACCCTACCCTCCCTCCCCTCTCTCTTGTTTCCACCAGTATCTGATCTTACTAGACATGATCTTTTGGGACATCCTTTCACAATTTAACAACGTTATATATGACCTGTCTTTCTTTGAGACTCACCTCATGGTGCTTCTTTACTTTATAAGGCTGGACAGTGGTTCATTCCCATGTACTTGATAAAGCACAGCCTCAGTTGAGCGAAACGTTGCATTAAATGAATCCTATGAAGCGGGTGTCTTAATTTCCTCTTGTCGGCTCCTGTCATTGCTCACCTATTGGGCAGGCTTTAAGAAAATACAATGCCGATCTAGTAACCTGCGTCTAGGAGGCTGTTGAAAGAGTTAATCATTAGGTGTAATGAACTAATTCTGGGTCAATCAACCAGAGGGAACTGGAAAATATGTGTCTTCCCTCGAGAGTGAATGGGAGTGTCATGGAAAACCCATTCTTAAAGATTTGGCTAAGTTGTTATTCGAAGTATAATGACTGCACAGGAATCGGAGTTGGATGAGGATGATTCGAGAGAGCCATCTGCAAGACAAAGTAAATCCGTATGACGTTATTTGAAAAGTATGTTTTTATTGGTAATAAATTCCTTTTATTCATAATAACTTTTATTTATATTAATAACTTTCATTTATAGAATCTTGTATTTAGCAGCAGGAGTGTGTCGTTCTCCCTCATGTAATTTCTTTCACCCAGAAATGTGCCACTCTTCGGTCCTCCAAAAGCAGTGTTACAACACCAGTTGCCCTGCATACCATCTAAAAGGGACAAGGAGGTACAGACCTCACAATACAAACAATAGTAGCTACGACAACCACACCATCTGGGACCAGGTAAACCATGTATTAAATAAAACATGTTGGGAAGATATCTTCAATAACGTGGATCCAAACCAGTTCCATGAAAGGATCAACTTCGTGGCAGCTGAAGTATGTTTAAGGCATATTCCTCTAGGAGAGAAGAAGAGCAGGAGTAAACTGGAGAGAAAAAGACGCTCCCTATACAGAAGACGACGAAGAATCACTGAGCTCCTCAAGAACGCTAGATTATCTGATACACGGAAGGAAGCGATGACCAGGGAAGAGGAGAGTATTGAACTTAAGTTAAAGGACTCTTTCAGGAACCAGGGGAGACAGGAGGAGCTTAAAGCGATTAGTGAAATTTATAGAAATTCGAAATATTTCTTTCATATGCCAAAAACATGGCAAATACCACATCTAATATTGGGAACTTGCTCAGACAAAATTAGACTTACACAGATGACAACAAGTAAATGAGTGAGATACTTAAATCCCATTACGACTCTTTATTTAGTGAGTTACTAATCAGTCTGAAGATCGACAGTCCAACTGATTTCTTCATGAATGAGCCTCAAAACTCCATCAATGTATGCCAGATTTCCGACATTACCCCAACTCTGATAGGCATTGAAAAAAACATTGACAACATGCCCATGTACTCAGCCCAGGCCCAGACTCTTGGAGCTGTGTTGTTAAGAACTGCAAGAAACCCCCTGCCACGTGCTCTAAGTATATTATGAACAATGAGCTTAGACATGGGTGAAATTCCACAGTCACTTAAAACAATGGATATAGCCCCACTTCATAAAGGTGGCAGCAAAGCATTAGCTAAGAACTACAGACCAATAGCTCTAACATCCCACATCATAAAAATCTTTGAAAGAGTGCTAAGAGCCATGATTGAAAATCACTTAGATTCCCAAAAACTGCACAGTCCAGGGCAACATGGGTTCAGAGCAGATCGCTCCTGCCTCTCGCAACTACTGGATTACTATGATATGGTCTTGGATGCTCTGGAATATGTAATATGCATAGACTTTGCAAAAGCCTTTGACAAGTGCGATCACGACATAATAGCGCACAAAATACGTGCTAAAGGAATAACTGGCAAAGTGGGGAGATGGATCTTCAACTTTCTAACCAATAGAACACAAAAAGTGGTCAACAGATTTTAATCGGAAGCTGCCATAGTGGAAAGCTCTCTTCCACAAGGCACAGTGCTTGCCCCCATCCTGTTCCTCATTCTCATATAAAAAAAATAGACAGAGATGTAATCCACGGCACCGTGTCATCCTTTACAAACGATACTAGGATCGGCATGAGACTGTCATCTATTGAGGACACTGTTAACCTCCAAGAAGATATAAACCAAGTTTTCCAATGAGCAATGGAAAACAATATGGTGTTCAGTGAGGACAAATTCCAACTACTCTGTTATAGAAAACTGGAGGAGATAATAACTAGAACGGAGTATACTACAAACTCTGGCCACACAATAGAGCGGAAAAATAATGTGAGGAACCAGGGAGTAGTAATGTCTGAGGATCTGACTATCAAGGATCACAACAGTGCCACGATCACAACTGCAAAGAAAATGATAGGATGGATAATGAGAAAGTTCAAAACGAGAGATGCCAAGTCAATGATGATCCTTTTCAAATCACTTGTTCTCTCTAGGCTGGAATACTGCTGTACATTAACATCTCCGTTCAAAGCAAGTAAAATTGCAGATCTAGAGAGTGTACAGAGCACCTTTACTGCACATATGCACATATAAGTTCCATCAAACACCTCAACTACTGGAAACACTTGGAAGCACTTGACTTGTGCTCGCTGGAAAGCAGGCGAGAGAGATATGTCAAATTCTACACTTGGAAAATCCTAGAACACCCTCCAGGCAGACTCATATCTGTCTACTCCTTCGACACAGCAGTTACTGATCTGTCGGAAGCGATAGTCACGTGCAAACTCCTTAGCTATGTTGGATCATCTGACCAGAAGAAATTCTTCATGACATTGAAGATTTCAACAGAATGAGGTGAAGAATGTATACGCACAACCAGGCTCCGTGGCCTGCCTGGAAAAGCTCTCGCTTCACATGCGGAGCGCCCGGGTTCGATTCCCGCCGAGGTGGAAACATTTCGACGCGTTTCCTTACACTGGGTTTCCTGTTCACCTAGCAGCAAGTAGGTACCTGGGTGTTAGTCGACTGGTGTGGGTCGCATCCTGGGGTACAAGATTAACGACCACAATGGAAATAAGACAGACAGTCCTCGGTGACGCACCGGCTTTCTTGGGTTATCCTGGGTGGCTAACCCTCCGGGGTTAAAAATCCGAACGAATCATATCTTATCTTATCTGTAGGAAAGAGAAAACGGGTCAGCCCGTTGCTCTGAGCTCGCCACCTCTGATTCGAATGCTCTTCATCGGGGCGTTAAATATGGGAACTCTTATCTTTGAGTGTAGTCTGAAGCCTCTATGTCTGTGGTCTACACACAGTTTACGTCATCTTCTTGTTTATTCTCCAGTCTCCATATCCTTGTATTTGATTTATGCTGAATTAAAGCAACCACTTAACCGGACCACTCTTAAAATTTGTCCTGATCACCTAAAAGCCTTTCTTCGTGCTCATCTATATTCATTTTCTCATTAATTTTATATCAGCAAACAGGAAAATATCTCACTTCTCGTGACTCATCTCAGTGTTCAGCTTCCATTTGTGACCAACTTCTTGTTCCTTCTCTGAAACATTCTGTTCCTATCCACTATGTGAATTTCTCTCAATATTTATATGTCGTTATCATGTCCATCTTATCCCTCCTTCCCTCCAATGTCATCAGGCTGATTTCCTTTAACTTCTCCACATAGGGCATAACCCTTAGCTCCGGAACTAGTTTCGTTGCAACCCTCTGCACTATGTCTAATTTCTTGACGTGTTTGTCTAGGTGTGGATTCCATTCTTGAGATGCACACTCTAATATGGGTCTAATCCACATGATGTACAGTGTTATAACTCCTTACTATGTGTTAAGACATTATTCTTCTGTTCGTCAGGTGCATATATGCTTATCGTTGATCTCCAGTAGGGTTGTGACTCAGGATTTTCCTTCCCTGAAGTCGTGGTGATTGTCACTTATAAAATTATTTCTTTCTTGTTTTCCATCACTCTTCTCCTGATATTCTTCTCCAGATTATGAATGTGCGTATGTGTGTGTTTTTGATCTGTAAAAAAAAATATATGCGAATCCTATTTATTAAATTTCAGGCAAGTGTACATTTTACGAGGCAAGAGAAAAGTTTATGCCGATAATGCTGTCCATGATGGGTCCAAAGGGCAGCCCAATTGTGCCAGCATTTAATAAAAGGTAAAAAACTGAAATTATTCATTAAAAAAATGTCATTGTCAAGAAAATGTATATTATTTCTTTTAAATTTTCTTATATCTTCTAGTTTTGTATAAATACATACTTCCTATTAACAAGAATTTAACTACTTAAATATAAAAAAGATTGACCATTTTAATATCTCTTGTCACTCCAAACTTTCCTCTACAACAATTTGGTCCACACTAGCATGTAGATCTCCCACAACAATTACTTGTTCATTTTATCTCTGCCTCGTCTCTGTATACCTTTCTTCACCAGGTGTGATAACTTTTAATGTAACTCGCGTATTACCTATGCATGTATTTCAGTACAAGAGATTGTTTAAAAATTTGCTGAGACCAGTGCTATCAAAACTTTGAGGTCCAGTCCCTGGACCCATTATGTACCTCTGTAATCTTTTGACTACCTCCCACAGGATGGATATGGGGTGCATAATAAAGATATTAAACTAAACTATGCAGAAGATAAAGAGAATTACCAATACTAATTGAGCAAGGAATTAAAACATAAAACACTGGAAGAGAGGAGAAATAACGATGAAAAATATTATCCTAGAGCTCGATTGGGCAGATCAGAACAGATATATTGAAAGAAGTGATGAAAGGCAAGTAAACGGATGTGTGTCAAAGAGGCGCAAATGTAAGAAACTATTTCTTAAGTTTGATTGTTACTAGGAAGTAGAACGATCTTGACGAGGAAATAGTATAATTAAATAAGAGAGGTTAAGATAAGGCAGCAGAAGCCACAATCAGGTTAACAGTAGTAATAGAACTGTGGCTCAAATTACAAATGTGCAAAAGCCAATGTTCCCGAAAAAATTCGTAACGCCCAGTACAACAATTTATACCATAAAAAATAGTATTTTTTTCATTATAATATATTGTACATGGTGATTGCTTTGCAGGATAAGGTCGATTACGGAGGCTGGACTACTGTACCATTGGAAAAAAGAAGACAATCCAAACTCCACAATATGTAATCGTTTTTCCACCAAGATGACGGTCAATGAGCCTCTCGCTGTCAACAATGTTTGGGTAATAATGATTGTTTATTATGAAATATTAAAAATAATATGTATATTTAAGTAAAAAATGAGAAGGAAGTTATTAATTATACTTAATATTTATAGACTTGTTCATTAGCTACACTCCCTTCCCTCTTACTACTATCTCTTATTATAAGAATATATATATATATATATATATATATTATATATATATATATATATATTTATTTTATTTTATTATCACACTGGCCGATTCCCACCAAGGCAGGGTGGCCCGAAAAAGAAAAACTTTCACCATCATTCACTCCATCACTGTCTTGCCAGAAGGGTGCTTTACACTACAGTTTTTAAACTGCAACATCAACACCCCTCCTTCAGAGTGCAGGCACTGTACTTCCCATCTCCAGGACTCAAGTCCGGCCTGCCGGTTTCCCTGAATCCCTTCATAAATGTTACTTTGCTCACACTCCAACAGCACGTCAAGTATTAAAAACCATTTGTCTCCATTCACTCCTATCAAACACGCTCACGCATGCCTGCTGGAAGTCCAAGCCCCTCGCACACAAAACCTCCTTTACCCCCTCCCTCCAACCCTTCCTAGGCCGACCCCTACCCCGCCTTCCTTCCACTACAGACTGATACACTCTTGAAGTCATTCTGTTTCGCTCCATTCTCTCTACATGTCCGAACCACCTCAACAACCCTTCCTCAGCCCTCTGGACAACAGTTTTGGTAATCCCGCACCTCCTCCTAACTTCCAAACTACGAATTCTCTGCATTATATTCACACCACACATTGCCCTCAGACATGACATCTCCACTGCCTCCAGCCTTCTCCTAGCTGCAACATTCATCACCCACGCTTCACACCCATATAAGAGCGTTGGTAAAACTATACTCTCATACATATATATACATATACATATACATACATATACATATACATATACATATATATATATATATATATATCTATATATATAAATATAAATATATATATATATACATATAAATAAATATATATATATGTATATATATATACATACATATATATATGCAATAAGATCACAGTAAACAGGTGATTTCGGAATATGCAAAACAACCACTCTGAAAAAATAGAGAAATTCCAAGCGCTTTCGTGACTACTCACATTATCAAGGAACTATGAAAGTAAAGCATACAAGGAAGCTATATAAGGGGTCTAGCCAGCACCTCACTATCAGATCCCACAACGGTTAAACACCTGACGCGCGCCGACCCAACTTGGATAGGTCCTTTGCACAACTCACCCCACAAACTATTCTACCCAAGATAATTTAAAAATTATTTGTCCAGTGTATTATTATATTCTTCCCAAATTCTATTAATTATAAATGGATCTAATTTATATAAACCAAAGGAAATATTCATATTATTGTCAAAACTGCTTTTTATGAAACAAGATTCAATTATATTCCTGTCGACCATGGACTTGCTTGATACTACTTTCTCAACTTTTTGAAAATCAATTGGATGGTTAAAATCTCTTACATGAATAAATAGAGCATTGGAATCTTGTCCAGTTCTAATGCTATATCTATGTTGTTTTAATCTTAGTTCGAGATTTTTACCAGTTTGACCGTAATAAACTTTATCGCAAATTTTACAAGGAATCTTATAGACACATCCATCAGCATTTTGGGGGGAATTGTTTATCAAAAGTTTTTTTTACTGTATCAAGATTTTTGAATACAACTTTAATATTAAAAGTCTTAAGAAGAGAAGGCATGTCAACCAAGTTTTCATGGTAAGGGAGAACCAACATATTTTTAGTTGAATAAGGCTTGTTGTCCCTTTTTGGATTGTAAAAAGTATTTCTGGCAACTTTAAAAGATTTATCAATTACATTTCTTGGGTATTTTAAATCATTACCTATTTCATATATTTTGGATATTTCCTCATCTATGAACTCAGGACTACAAATTCGTAAAGCTCTCAGAAACATTGATGAGAAAACAGACAGTTTGACTCTATCTTGATGCGAGGAATAATAGTGGACATAGGAACAGTTATTTGTAGGTTTTCTGTAAATTTTAAATTTGAATTCATTATTACCCTTAATAATTAAAACATCTAGAAAAGGCAATGAGTTATTTTCTTCAAACTCAACAGTAAAGTTTATAGAAAGGGCTAAGCTATTTAATTTTCCAAGGAAATGGTGTATATCTACATTTTTGGGCTTACGACACAAAATATCAACATATCTGAACCATTTAGCTCTATTAGGGAGGATTGTGTTAAGTAACCTTGTTTCAAAAAATTCCATGTATAGGTTACTAAGAACAGGTGAAAGAGGATTTCCCATTGCCATACCAAACTTCTGAGTGTAAAATTTATCATTAAATACAAATTTTGCATCAACAATGCAAAGTTTAATAAGTTTAATGATAGTAGGAACTGGCAATGATAAATCATAGTTAACGAGTTCTTCAGATAAGAAACTTAATAAATCATCAACAGGAACTTTCATAAACAAGGAAGTAAGATTATGAAAGAAAATGATTACCAAGAAAATATGAATAATCTCTTAGATGATACTGAAACCTATTCTAAACTTAGGAAAAATCCCCTAGAAACCGTTAACAGCAATTTCAATAAAACAATAAAACTTCTACTGAAAGGCAAAGATGAATTAGTCAAATAATTTACTTCCACTAATCCATCTTTGCCTTACATGTATGGACTAATAAAAACACACAAACCAGGGAATCCAGTCAGACCAATTATTAGCTCCATAGGGTCAGTTTCATATAAATTATCCAAATGGCTTGTTGATATTTTGAGCCCTATTGTTGGCAAAATTTCTAAAACAACATAGACTTGGTTGATAAATTAAGCTCCTTGACTGACTTAAATGATTTTAACATGGTTAGTTTTGATGTTACTTCCTTGTTTACGAAAGTTCCTGTTGATGATTTATTAAGTTTCTTATCTGAAGAACTCGTTAACTATGATTTACCATTGCCAGTTCCTACTACCATTAAACTTATTAAACTTTGCATTGTTGATGCAAAATTTGTATTTAATGATAAATTTTACACTCAGAAGTTTGGTATGGCAATGGGAAATCCTCTTTCACCTGTTCTTAGTAACCTATACATGGAATTTTTTGAAACTAGGTTACTTAACACAATCCTCCCTAATAGAGCTAAATGGTTCAGATATGTTGATGATATTTTGTGTCTTATGCCCAAAAATGTAGATATACACCATTTCCTTGGAAAATTAAATAGCTTTGCCCATTCTATAAACTTTACTGTTGAGTTTGAAGAAAATAACTCATTGCCTTTTCTAGATGTTTTAATTATTAAGGGTAATAATGAATTCAAATTTAAAATTTACAGAAAACCTACAAATAACTGTTCCTATGTCCACTATTATTCCTCGCATCAAGATAGAGTCAAACTGTCTGTTTTCTCATCAATGTTTCTGAGAGCTTTACGAATTTGTAATCCTGAGTTCATAGATGAGGAAATATCCAAAATTTATGAAATAGGTAATGATTTAAAATACCCAAGAAATGTAATTGATAAATCTTTTAAAGTTGCCAGAAATACTTTTTACAATCCAAAAAGGGACAACCAGCGTTATTCAACTAAAAATATGTTGGTTCTCCCTTACCATGAAAACTTGGTTGATATGCCTTCTCTTCTTAAGACTTTTAATATTAAAGTTGTATTCAAAAATCTTGATACAGTAAAAAAACTTTTGATAAACAATTCACCCCAAAATGCTGAAGGATGTGTCTATAAGATTCCTTGTAAAATTTGCGATAAAGTTTATTACGGTCAAACTGGTAAAAATCTCGAACTAAGATTAAAACAACATAAATATAGCATTAGAACTGGACAAGATTCCAATGCTCTATTTATTCATGTAAGAGATTTTAACCATCCAATTGATTTTCAAAAAGTTGAGAAAGTAGTATCAAGCAAGTCCATGGTCGACAGGAATATAATTGAATCTTGTTTCATAAAAAGCAGTTTTGACAATAATATGAATATTTCCTTTGGTTTATATAAATTAGATCCATTTATAATTAATAGAATTTGGGAAGAATATAATAATACACTGGACAAAAATTTTTTAAATTTTCTTGGGTAGAATAGTTTGTGGGGTGAGTTGTGCAAAGGACCTATCCAAGTTGGGTCGGCGCGCGTCAGGTGTTTAACCGTTGTGGGATCTGATAGTGAGGTGCTGGCTAGACCCCTTATATAGCTTCCTTGTATGCTTTACTTTCATAGTTCCTTGATAATGTGAGTAGTCACGAAAGCGCTTGGAATTTCTCTATTTTTTCAGAGTGGTTGTTTTGCATAAATATATATATATATATATATATATATATATATATATATATATATATATATATATATATATATATATATATATATATATATATATATATATATATATATATATATATATATATATATATATATATATATATATATATATATATATAGGTTCGAGTCTCCTTAAGCCAGAGATCAGTGTATATAAATATATATATATATATATATATATATATATATATATATATATATATATATATATATATATATATATAATGTTGCTGATTTATAACTGTAGTGTAAAGCACCCCTCTGGCAATACAGTGATGGAATGAATGATGATGATGAAGGTTTTTCTTTTTCGAGCCACCCTGCCTTGGTGGGAATCGGCCGATGTGTTAATAAAGAAATAAATATATATTTCAATGTGTTAATTTATTATTAAATTATTCTAACTTATCTGAAATATATTCATTTGGATTAGGCTAAATTAAATTGCGCTTATTATAATAAGGTTTGGTAAGTTCTCTAAGGTTCTTTTGGTACAAAATTAATTTTTACATTAATATAAATTAAAAAAATATATATTTAAACGTGTGAGAAAATTTTAATAAGGGCTTAATTTTAAATAAGCTCTTGCTAATTGACCAGTTTTACCTATTCGGCACGACAGATACACAACAGTTATCAGAGTAGAGGATAACAATATCGAGGAGGCGTGTCTTCCTCCCCTGCAATCCTCAACACACATATCTCGCAAACGTGATCTCGTAGCACAGTGATTGTTTTTTTCTTTGGGGTGTACCATGTATTGTATATTGCGGTGTGTCGTGTATAGTGGTGTGTTGTTTATAATGTGTTGTGAATAACGATGTGCAGTGTAGAGTGTAGAGCGGGCAACTGTAACAAGTGTACGGCTTCCAGTGAACTAGTTAAGTAGCTTCTCCTCGAAAGCTTGAGAGGTGCTATAGGAACTCACGACCCGAAGTTCATCGAATCAGTGGGACAGCCTTTTTGACTCTTTAAAAAGACCAGAGAGCACAGTTCCACTGGAACAAACAGATTGTGGAGACAATCGCCCACACAATGCCTCAGTCAAGTTCGCCTCGTAGCGGTTAAGGTCCCACATTCAGATTTTCTTTTAGCTGTTCCTAATTCATCCATAGGCACTCAGCTGGGCACGCAGGCAATTCCGATTGGTGTACCTCCATGCCTTGCCACCCCCATACTCATCGAACGTAAGTGCAGTTGAGGCAGGGCGTAAAGTGATCAATTTGGACATACGCCAGAGTGAAGTATGTCAGAGAAAAACGGGAACCTCAGGTACTGAGGTCTGACGGAAACCAATACCGTCAAGATGGAGTCACCCTGGTATCCTGGAAGGACAGTAAACAGATTGCATGGGACTACGCCTGTGCATCTACCTTAGCTGACACCTACATGCAATATTCTGACGATGAAAGGGGTGGTGACACCAGTTTCCGGAAGAACTAGAAGATCAACAAACAGTGGGCTGGAGCCGTGCTATAACTTCGTCCCAGTAGGGTCGGAGACCCTCGGAGCATGGGGAAAGTGTGCTCTAAAATTCCTAAAAAGTTTGGTGAAAAACCCCTCACGGAGACCAAGGACCCGAAAATTTGCCGAATAATCCAAATTCCATAACATAATATTTTTCAGTTAATTTTTGCTATGTATAACACTGATCAATTTAAATTTCTTTGATATGGTTTAAGATAATTTATTTATATTTGTTTTCGTTATGTTCAAATTGATGTTAAATTTGAATTGCCGAAAATAGTTTAAAAAAAAAATATCAAATAATTATGTTTGTATATTTTTCCTGATTATGAAGCTACAATTGACGAATTGCATGAATAATTGATATTATAATTGACAGTGAATCAAGTAATTACTCCAACATTGATCTGTGTTCCAGGGAATGTTTGTTATTCTCCTCGTGGGACATCTCACCAGTTTTTGTGTCTTCTGCCTCGAGATTTTACTTCGTATTGTTTACCAAAGTTTTAAGATAATGTTTAATTAAAAGTTTAAATGACTGTCACAACTATTTTAAAAAAGAAACATTTTAATGCTAAAACTCACATAATTCTTGTATCCTGTGTAATAATTTCCTTCAGATTTTCCCATATTTCTTTAGCTTTTGGATATATTTCCTTCATTAAATCTTGTATTTTCCTCTAAATTATCGTTTATGTTCTTGCTTTATCTTTCTCTAAATCCCGTTGAATCGATTAAATATTTAATTCACTTTATACTTCTGTGGCTATTTTCAAGAAACCCTCTATATGCTCCCCAAGCCTAGGTTGGGATAAAGCTCCCAACTTAGTCTCGGGGAACTTTATCCCAAATAATCTGTTTCAATCGTGTACACAGAAGTTTCTGATCATGTGACAACAACATATTTTAAATAAGGAACAATGTGGTTGTGGCAAACAATAATTTTTTTTTTCATAAAACAATCAATTCTTATATTGCAATATACTATTTTGCTTCAAATTATTTCCATATGAAAACCAACTTCTCTGTATTTCGATGTATCTAGTTAATATTTATATTATTGTTTCGTTCCACTCACATTCCATCTTCTAACAGTTAGTGTTTTAACATTTTTTCCGTGGACAGATGGATGGCACATTTCGGGGTGAAAATGTTTACAAGAAATATAATGACACATCTTTTGAGTATGAGGTCGCTTCATTTTTTTAGGTGGTCAAAGTTGCACGACCCATTTTTTATCCCAGATACTCCTGCCTACTGATACCCCAAGCAGAGAATTTGCACTATTTTGCTTTCCGCTGGTTGAGTTCTCTGTGCAGTTTCTAGAAGAGCACTGTAGTCTTTAGCAACAGTACCAGTATCACCATCACCAGCTGTTTCTGCAACTGGACCAACGCTGTCCAAAGAAGAATCTTCCTCTACTAATTATGTAATGGCGGTTGTGGAAGAGTCTATAGCCAAGTCTGCAATGTAACCTGTATTAGGGTTTGTAACTGGATCAGCACTCGCGTTCGGGGCTAAGCTGGGTGATGTTCTGTTTACAAGCAGTATTTGCGGGGTTCTCTTAATTTCCGAGTCATCTTCTGTAATAAGACCATTTTGTATGTTGTTATATGTTGGTCTATCATTTCGGTGCATTGTGGGTTGCTCCTTGATCTTCCTCCCATGGTCTATATATCTTGGGTAGGCTATCCTGGAGGGATTCTCTGTTATCTTTTTATATAGTACTCTCCTTAGTAGTTTCCTGAAACTTATCCATGCCCAATTTCCTTATTGTATATCCAGAAACACTTCGATGATTGAATATCAATGATGGTAGCAGTGCTTACTTTTGCACAAGAGACATGCTGTTTTGAAAAAAATAAAGATTACATATGATTCTACATATGTTTCCAAGGACCTTTCCATATGTTCAAAATGCATTACTGCATATCATCCTGCACATATCCTATTAGGCATTCTGGGTGCCACGAGAGACGAAGGGACGGATGTGCCGGTGAGGTTGAGATTTAGAAGGGTTAGCAGAGACTGAGGGGCACCTGAGGTGTAGTTTAAATGCTGACTTACTACCCTTCAAAACATTTGTTGTATATATATCAGCCACACATTCTTTCCCATTTTGAGAACTTTTTCCGATTCTCACACAATGTACATGTGAAGTTCATGATTTCTGTCTAAGTTTGGTTGACTGTGGTGGGGGATCTTTCCTTAACGTATGTGGTATGTGGTGGGTGGAATGTGGTGTGTGGCATGTGCTGGGTGGTATATGGTATGAGTTCTTTCCATCACTATGTGGTGGAAAGAGGCTGGAAGGCCTACATGTGGTTGCCTCGGTGGGTTATGCTGCCAGGCGTACGATGCCAACATAAAAACAAAGAGTCTTCGAATATTTTCTTGTTACCAGTTTCAAAACACATCATTCGCAAGTAACGCAGCACTTAAGGATAAAATATTTACACCTAGATCACTTATAGACTGTTCATGACGTATATAAAAATATTGCGGTGAAATCTAACCCCAAACTTCCCCAAAAGAACTTCAATTTTTTTCATCATTTCAGACTTTACTGACATATATTAAGTTACAATAACCGTAGTCACACTATAAATATATAAACATTTAGTGCTGACCATTGCAGCAAGTCAATCTTTTACACAAGTTAGTTTAGCCATTAAGTAAGTAAACAATAAACAGGGTGTGATTATTAAAGTAGTGGTATTCGGTTACTTGATGAATTACACACTTGTGCCTCATCTGGGTATCCTTATTCTTTCGAAATTTGATTACTAAGTGAAATTCTAAATTCAGCTCCATGGAAGATGAAGTCTGAGACTGAGAACCTCTACTGTTACTAGTAACTTTAGATGATGACTTCTACTGCTTCACTTCATCACATAAGTTCATCTGTTATGTTCATCTTCAGATTCATCGAGACTAAGATTCTTAACACCGTCTTCTGGACGTAGGAATTAATTAACTCATCTTCTACTTTTTTCAATATTTAATATTTGAATTGAGAAAGTCACTGGTTGTCGAAATGTTTTCGATATAAACTCAGGTGTTACATAAGTGTTTAATTAAGAGATAAGATTTCGTTCGGATTTTTAACCCCGGAGGGTTAGCCACCCAGGATAACCCAAGAAAGTCAGTGCGTCATCGAGGACTGTCTAACTTATTTCCATTGGGGTCCTCAATCTTGTCCCCCAGGATGCGACCCACACCAGTCGACTAACACCCAGGTACCTATTTGCTGCTAGGTGAACAGGACAACAGGTGTAAGGAAACACGTCGAAATGTTTCCACCCGTCGGGAATCGAACCCGGGCCCTCCGTGTGTGAAGCGGGAGCTTTAGCCACCAGGCCACCGGGCCACCTCAAATTAGCTATGACGTTTCTTCATTTTCACTTTCGCACTGTAGGAGAAGATAGTCAAATGCTACTAAATGGAAAAATCAATGAAAATCTAAAGGTGCATTATAAACAAGAACTATATGTAATAAGCATTTCCTAAAAAGAAGACAATAAAAATTATTACATCTTCAAATTGTTTTTGCTGTCCTATAATAATATATGTCTGAAAATATTATTCTTCTGTCTTAATGTATTTTATCTCAAAATGTTGTTATAAATGAGATTCTATGATATTTTCATGTATTCATTTTCCAGCTGTACAAATCTTCATTATTAACCTTCTACCAAAAGTTCTAAGCTTATTCTCCCCTATTACCTGCTGACTCATTCCTCACTCTCTACTGTCACCTGTTGCCACATTCTTTGAACTTCACTGCCACCTCGAGCTGCATTCCTCAAGCTCCACAATCACCAGATGGTTCATTCACTGTAACTCGGAGGCTTATTTCTCAAATTTCACCGTTACCTGGAGGCTCATTCCTCGAGCTACACCGTCACCTGGAGGCTCATTCCTTAAGTTTCACAGTCACCTGGAGGCTCATTTCTCAAGCTTCACCCTCACCTGGTGTCTCATTCATCAAGCTTCATCTTCACCTGGTGGGTCATTCATTAAGTTTTACCGCCACCTGGAAGCTCATTGCTCAAGATTTGCCGTCACCTTCTGGCTCATTCTGGCTCAGCCGCTTTGTCATTTGTTAATTTATATCTTGCTGACTCATTCTTCCATCTCTACGACTTGAGTACTCTTAAGAAGTGGAACTCCATCCCTCCAGGAAAGTTATCCCCATGTTGAAACTTCCTCTGTAGGTGAGACTTATTACTCAGCTTCAACTGTCTTTGAGATATATTTGAAGCTTTCCTTAAATAATTGTCATTTTGAGGAATTGCAATAACTATGGGTATGCAATACAATTGAGTAAGTTGAAAAAAATATTTTTGTGTTCAGGTTTACATTACATTAAATTTCAAGTACTATGAATATTATTTAATTATCTAATGAGCAAGATCAGTCAGCATCTCCAGGAATAATGTCAACCAGAGAAACTGTCAGGATCATGTTTTCATTACTTCATCAATACTCTCCATTATCATTCCTTCCTTTCTTCCTTGGCTCTCCTATGGTTTGGACAACTCAGAAGGGATACTGACTCTCATCCAGATTTTTGTTAATTAGTTTTCTCTGGCAATATGCTCGTTAAAGGAAGCTTTTCTAGGCAGTTATCAAGAAAGGTTCGTGTTACTAGTTGTTAAACTATTCGCAGTTACATCTCCATCATCGCACCTCATCAATACTTTTACTTCCCACTGCTCGCCAAATCGTCTGAGAGGCTCACAATGTGTTATTGACTAGAGGAATAGTTTTGCTGGTTGGATTTTCCAATTCCTTTGAATGAGCTGACTGAAATGCAGCCCGGAAATGCAAGAAGCCCAAACAGTACTCTGCACAGGTACACTGCCATTTGATGTATTAATGAAAAAGTGAGATTGATCGAGCTTGCATGATAGTCAATTATCCAAAATCTCTCACTAGCCTAAGTTCACATTCGCACGCAGCCATCGGCGTTTCTTCCGAATTACATACAGTACAGCAATAGTTTTCTATCTGTTCCTCTTGATTGGTCCACATCTTCAATGTCATAGGCTACTACATTCCTGAACAGTTTGACCTGCCAGGCGTTGACTAAAGTCGCTCCTGCAAGTCTGCACCACTGCATCATCTTCTGCTCGTTTCCCTCAATAACTAGAAAGCCAGTCCAATCTTATGGTTTCCTTGCAGTAGAGCCCTTGACAGCTAGTTTCTCCGATTTACCTCTCTTTTGAGATACAAGGCCGTGACTGAGCCTTCAGTGTATGAATCTAAGTATTTTATCCTGCAGAGTTTTGTTCATATTTGTTTAACTACTCAGGAACTTCTATAATAAATTCAACAATGCATTTCCATCATCCTTGACCTTCTTTATGAAGAATAACATGCCTGCCTCTCATGGTTTGAGCCAAGAACCCTTCAGCTAGTATGGGTAGGTGTGAGAGAATTCTTCATGACTTCTGTTTTGTCCATCAGAAGAGAACCTGATTTTGCAGGAAGCTTTTGTCACAATATTGCCCTGGTGTTTATTCTCCACCATCTTGCTTACAGAGGAGATAAGGTTCACTTTTTTTTTCTTTTTGATAACCATAGTTTTGAGACGAAGCTTTCTTTAATAGCTGGAGGAGGTCATAATTTTTTTTAATTGTCTCTGCTCCTCAGTCAGCTATCATTTTTTTCACCTTTCATTTAGCATATTTCTGTTGTGAGCTCCTCTGGTTCTGCTGCAGGTGATAACACTGTAGAGCTTGATGCTTCCCCCTGATAAAATGAATATGGGCATAAGGTGGAAAACACGTCTATGTTCTGTCTCTGTATTTGTTGCTGAGTCATGTTTATTTCAACATTTGATGTGTCCTTGTGTGCAGTGTGTGTGTCTGAGTATAACAAATCTGTCAAAGAAAATGTTGTAGTAATGATCTTGGATCCTTCGTGTGTTGTTAGTACTTCGTTGGAATGCAGTGTTATGTTTTCGTGATTCTTGAAAAACCAGCACCAGATGCTCCTAAAAAAAACTTAAGAGTAGTTCATGATATTTGTTCTCATCTATTGAACACACATAAGAAAACCTGAGGTTCAGGTTCGTAACTAATAATCAAACAGCTGCTCAATACATAGTATAGTTTTTACGTTTATCACCCCAAAAACTGTCTTTTGTTTACAATATAAACGAAAGTGCAAAGGATAAATGTATTTGAAGTTAAAAATTATGCTTAGGAAAGTGAATCATGGTAGAATACATCTTATTACATGATCAAAAATGCAAAAAAAAAAAAATAACCCTTGATTTAGTTACGCTTACTCGCGCTTTTGATTTTCACGTGTTAAACATGGAATATATGAATTTGTTTTTGAGAATAGGATTTAAACCTTCAATAAGAACTAATGAACAAAAAAAAAATCATGGTGTTCATGAATCCTGAGGTTACATAAACAATCCCTCAGGACCAACGACTAGAATATCAACACTGATGAATCGGAGCCAGTTAACCAAATAAAATCTTCGGTCACCTGCTGGCTCTAACCTTATCCTCTTCCCAACGTCTATGTTTCACGACAATAAAATTAAGTAAAGATAAGGAGTTGAGGTAGGTAGCAATTTTCAGTTTGTAAATAATGGTACCTATTCCATACCCTTTACTGTAAAGATTCTTGAGTAGAGAGAGAGAGAATTATGCATATACATTTGCTAATATTATTTTGCAATGAATCAAATAAGCAGAAAACAACTGTCTCAAACTGCTCTGTGCTTCTTGACACAACTCCTGTTGAAGATATGTGATCATCGTCTTGTAGTCGACTTGGGTTCTTGACGATGATCAATACCATGCGAGCAAGTGGTACGTCCCTCCCATAAAAGAAGTGCAGAGACTACCTTGACTCATTCTCTTCATCTCGTTGCTCGTTGAGTTGGCAGTAATCAAACACCAGTCTTCCTCTGTCACTGATAGTGATTGTCATCCCAGAAACACATACAAATGTTCAGTATCTTACTTAAACAAGAGAGGTAAATGATCTCAGGTTTCTTCACTGCATATGTCAATACAATTTATTTCAGAAGAATCAGAGGATAAATATTCAAGTCCGTGCTTTTTCAAAAGAAAGAAATTAAGTACAAACACACACGCACACAACCTCCCCACCCCACACACAACATCCATTACAAGACTCGTCCCTCCAACTCGTGCAACACCTGACCTGTTCCACTGACCTGACCTAATCTACTTCTGTATAGGATTGATAAAATCGCAGGTAAAAGATAGGTATGCATTGATCAAGAAATTTATTCAAGAAACATTTCGCCACAAATGGACTCTTCATTCCTGACACCAAGACAATTAAGAAACAGGTATAACTATTGTTGGGAGTCAGGTGGGATGCTGTGAGTGGGTAGCAGCAGTAGTTCAGCTGAGGTGGAATGGGATGCGTTTGAGAACGACCTCTCAGTGTTAGGAATGGTTGGTATGATTCGGGTGGATTCCAAATGTCTCATGTAAAAGTTGGCCTAGACTGCAGTAATGGATAATCACATGGCTATGTTATCACCCAAAGTATATTTCTACCCTACTGACAAGATTTTCTGAAACCCAGCGCATCTCACCTCGGTGTTACTACGACTACTACTACACTTTTACAACACGTCAGTAGTTTTATATATCCCGGTATGATCATTCATGATATGATCAGCTCTCATGCTATTGTTATAATCAGTGCTCCCTGATTACTCTATGATCAGCTCCATTTTTTTCTTGGGGGGGTAAGTTTTTATTTATTTATTTTTTGGAGTTTCGGGGTCTGTCCTAGTTATGATCCGCCCTTCAGGTCTCCTCCTACACAGCAGAGTTCTCGTAATGTACTATACGTGTGAACACGAACCAAAGATGAAGGAAAATCAGAGTTCTCAAGTCGATAAATTGTTTAGTTTCTGATCTCTTAGTAGATTGTGCTGCTCGTCTCGTCTCGCATATGTTGAGTGACCTGAACCATTCAGCAAGGAGATGAGAGCAAGAAGCCAAGTGACGCTACTCTGTCATCAAGGGTCCCTTGATGAACATCAAAATGGTATACAATACCGACAGGTTGTTAGGTAAGACACATATGCAACAGTTAGACAACTTTATTCCGAAACGTTTCGCCTACACAGTAGGCTTCTTCAGTCGAATACAGAAAGTAGGCAGGAACAGTAGAGATGTGAAGACGATGTAATCAGTCCATCACCCTTAAAGTCGTAGAATTTGAGGTTGTCAGTCCCTCGGCCTGGAGAAGTTCAGTTCCATAGTCAGGAACTATCTGAAGATCGAGCGACAGTGCGGAGACTTAAATACTGTCGGAAGGAGAGGTGCAGGGTAGTAGTAGTAGTAGTAGTAGTAGTAGTAGTAGTAGTGAGAGGCCACTGAGAGGTCATGTCCCTCTCAGATCCAACCCTTCTCACTTGAAAAGCTTGTCCAAGGTGTTTTCTGTACCAAGATGCCACGTGTTGCAGTGTCTGACAAGATGAACATCAAAATGGTATACAATACCGACAGGTTGTTAGGTAAGACACATATGCAACAGTTAGACAACTTTATTCCGAAACGTTTCGCCTACACAGTAGGCTTCTTCAGTCGAATACAGAAAGTAGGCAGGAACAGTAGAGATGTGAAGACGATGTAATCAGTCCATCACCCTTAAAGTCGTAGAATTTGAGGTTGTCAGTCCCTCGGCCTGGAGAAGTTCAGTGGCCTCTCACTACTGCTACTACTACTACTACTACTACCCTGCACCTCTCCTTCCGACAGTATTTAAGTCTCCGCACTGTTGCTCGATCTTCAGATAGTTCCTGACTATGGAACTGAACTTCTCCAGGCCGAGGGACTGACAACCTCAAATTCTACGACTTTAAGGGTGATGGACTGATTACATCGTCTTCACATCTCTACTGTTCCTGCCTGCTTTCTGTATTCGACTGAAGAAGCCTACTGTGTAGGCGAAACGTTTCGGAATAAAGTTGTCTAACTGTTGCATATGTGTCTTACCTAACAACAAGGGTCCCTTGTTGACTCTTACATGGTGGATGAGGGGAAGGGGGGTAAATGTAACTGCTCACATATCCCTTGCAGAACAGTCATATCACCAGTCATCTAGTCTTCCACTCTCATTTAATGACTTTTCCCTCACACTTAGAATAGCACTTTGTGTTATCCTAAGTAATTGTACCCTTGTAAGACCTATAGCTGTAGCTCGTAATGTGTTTCTGGGATGACAATCACTATCAGTGACAGAGGAAGACTGATGTTTGATTACTGCCAACTCAACGAGCAACGAGATGAAGAGAATGAGTCAAGGTAGTCTCTGCACTTCTTTTATGGGAGGAACGTACCACTTGCTCGCATGGTATTGATCATCGTCAAGAACCCAAGTCGATTAAGGGAGGACGATTACTGGAGAGACTTAGTCAAGGACTGGAATGTTGAAGCCTGTGACACTGAAAATGTAAGAATCATACCTGAGTTGTAGACCAATTAGGAGGAATAGATAAAAGAGTAGTGCTGTACTGTATATAATACGCAGGAAACGGTGATGACCGTTTGCGAATATGAACATATGATAATGAGATATAATGGATTTTTGTCTATCATGCATGATCGATCAATCTTACTATTTTCATTAATACATCACATGGTAGCGTACCTGTGCAGTGTGCTGTTTGAGCTTCATGCATTTGTCGGCTGCGATTAAGTCAGTTCAGTCTAAGAAATTGGAAAGATTCAACCAGCAAAACTATTGCTCTAGTCAATAACACACTGTGAGAGTCTCAGGCAATTTGGTGAGCAATGAGAAGTAAAAGTATTGTTGAGGTTCGTTGATGGAGATGTAACTGCGTATAGTAGTTTAACAACTAGTAACACGAACCTTTCTTGATTACTGCGTAGAAAAGCTTCCTTTAACGAACATATTGCCAGAGAAAACTAATAAAGAAAAATCTGGATGAGAGTCAATATCCCTTCTTCTGAGTTGTCCAAACCATAGGAGAGCCAAGGAAGAAAGGAAGGAATGATAATGGAGAGTATTGATGAAGTAATGAAAACATGATCCTGACAGTTTCTCTGGTTGACATTATTCCTGGAGATGCTGACTGATCTTGCTCATTAGGTAATTAAACAATATTCATAGTACTAGAATTTTAATGTAATGTAAACCTGAACACACACAAAAAAAATCATCTTACTCAATTATATTTCATACCCACAGTTATTGCAATTCCCAAAAATAAAAATTATTTCAGGAAAGATTCAAAAATATTTCAAAGATAGTTGAAGCTGTGTAATAAGTCTCACCTACAAGGGAAGTTTCAACATGGGGAAAACTTTCCTGGAGGGATGAAGTGCCACTTCTTAATAGAACTCAAGTCGTAGACATGGTGGATTGAATCAGCAAGATATGAATTAATAAATGACAAAGCGGCTGACGGCTTAGACTGATGAATTACCCAGAAGGTGAGGGTGAAGCTTGAGGAATAAACCATGAAGAGATCGTGGATTTTGATGAATGAGCAACCAGGTGACGGTGAAGCTTGAGGAATGAGCTTCCAAGTGATGGTGGAGCATGATGAATAAGCCGCGAATTGATGGTGGATTTGAGGGGAATGAGCAACCAGGTGATGGTGGAGCTTGAGGAATGAACCACCAGATGATGGTGGATTCTGAAGAATGAGCTTCCTGGTAGCGGTAATGCTTGGTGAATGAACCACCAGGTGACTGCGAAATTTGATAAATGATCCATCAGGTGATTGTGGAGCTTGAGGAATAAAACACGAGGTGACAGTTAAGAACAAAGAATGTGACAACAGGTGACAGAAGAGAGCAAGGAATGAATCATCAGGTGAAAGGGGAGAATAAAATTTAGTAGACGATTGATGATGAGGATTGGTACAGTAGGAAACTAAATATGTGAAAATTTCATGGAAACTCAGTCGTAATATTATTTTGAGAAAAAAAATATATCAAGACAAAAGAATAATATTTTACTGCAAATATTATTATAGGACAACAAAAACAGTTTGAAGCTGAATTAATTTTTATTTTCTTGTTTTTAGGAAATGCTTATTACACATAGTTCTTTTTTATAATGCACTTCTAGAATTCCACTTTTTTTTCCATTTAATAATATTTAACTATCTTCTTGAACAGAGCGAAAGTAAAAATGTAGTAACGTCATAGCTAATTTGATGAATTAAATGCTTATGTAATGCCTGAGTTTATATCGAAAACATTTCGCCTACCAGTGGCTTTTTCAATTCAAATATTAAATGTTGAAAAGTGGAAGATGAGGTAATTAATCTCTATCAGATGAGCTTATCTGATTAAGTGATGCAGTTGAAGTCATCATCACAAGTGGGCGAGAGGTACTACTGATAGTGGAGTGTCTCACTCTCAGCACTTTATCTTCCACTGAACTGAATTTAGAATTTCACTAAGTAATGAAATGCTATAAGAAAGTTGAAGGTAATGAATAACACTGTTGTAATAGTCACACCTTGTTCACTGTTTACCAGCTAAGTTGATTATCTAGCTTGTGGAACAGACTGACTTGCTGCAGTGGTTAGCACTGAATGTTTATATATATATGCACATATATATATATCTATATATATATATATATATATATATATATATATATATATATATATATATATATATATATATATATATATATATATATATATATAAATATATATATATATATATATATATATATATATATATATATATATATATATATATATATATATATATATATATATATATATATATATATATATATATATATGTGTATATATAGGATGGGGTCCACCTCTGGTGTAAATTGTGGGACTCATAGCCTCGGAGAAGTGGACAAAAAGCCTTCAAGGAAAAATATTTGGATTTCTTCCTGAAGCCGTTTGAATATTCCACTTCCCCTACCACCCCATCTTTTGATATATATATTTTTTTTACTAATAGGAATATTTTATTACATAATATGGTACAGAAGATTTAAGAGATACATTGTTGATATAAAGGTGGCATATACGGTACATGTTGTTACGTGTGTATCACAGATTATAAGGCGAAAATCTCATCCAGCTCCTCAGAGCTGGGGCGTGTGCCCAAAATACAGCAGGCATTACCCCTTTGAACAGCCGCACTGAGCCGCTGGAACAGAAAACTAGCTGCCCTGGGATCCCTAGTTACCCTGATGAGTCTTTTTCCCAGCTCCTTAAGGAATTTAGATGCACTCTTTCCCCATGAGCCAAGGGTCTCTGAGCCTATGGGAACAAACATATAATGATGGGCAAGTTCTCCATATTTTCTAGACTTTTGGGACTCCCCGAAGCTGGCAGCTGCCCCTCTTTCCTCCCTGGTGTATTGGAGATAGGTATCAGCCAAGGTAGATGCACATGTATAGTCCCACACCACCTGCTTCCCATCTGTCCAGGCTTGAAGGGTGATACCATCTGGACGCTTCTGGCTGCCATCAGATCTGCATAGTTGGGGTGGCTCCCTTACTGCTGGGCATCCAGCTGTTGTGAGGCTCCTCTTGATAATGTTATTAACCTCCTCATGTCTTGCAATCTTTCCCTCGGATTTACGGCACACAAGACCATGGTACCCGAATCGGTCTGCTGCTTCACTGCCACAAATACACCTGTGTTCGGCGAGAATAGGGGCGGCAAGTCGAAGGGCAACACCGATGCGGATGGTTTGTGGGTCGAGACGTGTGCCAAGGCTGGAGTTGGGAACAGCCAACAGAAAGTCCCCTGCATGAGGGGCTCTCACTGCCAGGAGGCGGGCTCTATCCTTCCCTGACACACTCTGAAGCATTGTTGAGGCAATATTTTCCACTATTGGACCATCCCAGTGCGATTGTTTGTAGTTGTTGGGGGGAGCAGGTCTGGCTCCAGAGCCCGTTAGATTTTCCCAGATCATTGCTCCGTCAATGAATTTTTGGTCCTGGACTCCTATCTTGTCCCTAAGATGTTCAGGGAGAATCGCTGCTACAAGCTCTCTGGATGCAATACACGAGGACAGAAAAGCAGGTAACGCAATCTGTGATGACTTGCGGACACCAGTGCCTCCTAGTCTGACTGAAAGTGTAGCTTGGTTCCACTGCCCGTCTTCTAGAGTAAGGTTAAGTACTTTCGTAAAAATCTGCCTCAGAATACTGTCATATTCGTGTAGTATAGGGTTATCATATATATATATATATATATATATATATATATATATATATATATATATATATATATATATATATATATATATATATATATATATATATATATATATATATATATATATATATATATATATATATATATATATACTTATATATATATATATATATATATATATATATATATATATATATATATATATATATATATATACTATATATATATATATATATATATATATATATATATATATATATATATATATATATATATATATATATAAGTATATTTACATTTATATGTAAATATATATATATATATATATATATATATATATATATATATATATATATATATATATATTTACATTTATATGTAAATATATATATATATATATATATATATATATATATATATATATATATATATATATATATATATATATATATATATATATATATATATATATATATATATATATATATATAACATGTCGGCCGTCTCCCACCGAGGCAGGGTTACCCAAAGAGAAAGAAAATCCCAAAAAAGAAAATACTTTCATCATCATTCAACACTTTCACCTCACTCACACATAATCACTGTTTTTGCAGATGTGCTCAGAACACAACAGTTTAGAAGCATATACATATATAGATACACAACATATCCCTCCGAACTGCTAATATCCCGAACCCCTCCTTTAGAATGCAGGCATTGTACTTCCCATTTCCAGGATTCAAGTCCGGCTATATAAAAATAACCTGTTTCCCTGAATTCCTTCACTAAATATTCTCCTGCTCACACTCCAACAGATCGTCAGGTCCCAAATACCATTCGTCTCCATTCACTTCTATCGAACACGTTCATGCACGCCTGCTGGAAGTCCAAGCCCCTCGCCCAAAAGACCTCCCATACCCCTTCCTTCCAACCTTTTCGAGGACAACCCCTACCCCACCTTCTTTCCCCTACAGATTTAAATGCTCTCCATGTCATTCCACTTTGATCCATTCTCTCTAAATGACCAAACCACCTCAACAACCCCTCTTCTGCCCTCTGACTAATACTTTTATTAACTCCACACCTTCTCCTAATTTCCACACTCCGAATTTTCTGCATAATATTTACACCACCCATTGCCCTTAGACAGGACATCTCCACTGCCTCCAACCGCCTCCTCGCTCCTGCATTTACCACCCAAGCTTCACACCCATATAAGGTGTTGGTACTACTATACCTTCATACATTCCCTTCTTTGCCTCAATAGATAACGTTTTTTGTCTCCACATATACCTCAACGCAACACTCACCTTTTTTCCCTCATCAATTTCATGATTAACCTCATCCTTCAAAAATCTATCCGCCGACACGTCAACTCCCAAGTATCTGAAAACATTCACATCTTTCATACTCCTCCTCCCCAATTTGATATCCTATTTTTCTTTATCTAAATCATTTGATGCCCTCATCACCTTACTTTTTTCTATGTTCACTTTCAACTTTCTACCTTCACTCACACTCAACTCATCCTTTAACCTTTGCAATTTTTCTTTAGAATCTCCCATAAGCACAGTATCATCAGCAAAAGCAAATGTGTCAATTTCCATTTTGTATTTGATTCCCCATAATTTAATCTCACCCCTCTCCCGAACTTCTTTTACAACCCCATCTATAAATATATTAAACAACCATGGTGACATTACACATCCCTGTCTAAGACCTACTTTTACCGGGAAGTATTCTCCCTCTCTTCTACACACCCTAACCTGAGCCTCACTATCCTCATAAAAACTCTTTACAGCATTTAGTAACTTACCACCTATTCCACATACTTGCAACTTCTGCCACATTGCTCTCCTATCCTCTCTATCATATGCTTTTTCTAAATCCATAAATACAAAAAAAACTTCCCTACCTTTATCTAAATACTGTTTACATGTATGCTTCAATGTAAACACCAAATCTTCACATCCTCTACCCACTCTGAAACCTCCTTGCTCATCCGCAATCCTACATTCTGTCTTACCTCTAATTCTTTCAATTATAACCCTACCGTACACTTTTGCTGGTATACTCAGTAAACCTATTCGTCTATAATTTTTACAGTCTCTATTGTCCCCCTTGACTATACATGCTCTGCGCCAATCCCTAGGTACATTTCCCTCTTTCATACATTCATTAAACACAATTACCTACCACTCCAACACTATATCTCCCCATGCTTCTAATATTTTTGTCATTATCCCGTACAGTTCCAGCCGCTGTACCCCCTTTCATTCTACGTAATGCCTCAAGCACCTCCCCCGCACTCACATCCTGTTCTTCTTCGCTCCTAAAAGATAATATACCTCCCTGGCCAGTTCATGAAATTGCCGCTTCCCTTTCTTCGTCGACATTTAAAAGTTCCTCAAAATATTCTCGCCATATACATATACATATATATATATATATATATATATATATATATATATATATATATATATATATATATATATATATATATATATAAAATATAGGGAGGTACCACCTCTAGAACTGTCGTAGGGGCCCACATCCTCAGAGAAAAGAATAAACTTGCTTCAGGGAAAACTTAAGGTTCTCTCTGAAGCTGTTTGAGAATTTTCTCCTACCACCCCCTATATTTCAAGTATGTTTTATTTAAAGACAAAATACATTGGCCAAACATTCACAAAAATACAACAGAAAGTAAAACAACATAGGTAACTCAGAGCTACATCTCGAATACTTCGTCCAGCTCCCCTGCGGTGGGCCGAGTGCCCTGAATGCTGCAGGAATTTCCTCTCTGGATCGCAACACTGAGTCTCTGAAAGAGGAAGCTGGTCGCCCTGTGGTCCTTGGTTTCTATGATGAGCTTTTCACCTAGCTCTTTGAGGAACTTTAGAGCACACTTGCCCCATGCTCCAAGGGTCTCCGACCCTATTGGAATGAAGTAATAGCAAGGGGGAAGGTCTTCATATTATCGGATCTTCTGGGTCTCCCTGTGGCTGGCAGCTCCACCCCCTTCCACTACAGAGTATGGCAAGTAGGTGTCTGCCAATGTGGCAGCACAGGTGTAGTCCCAGGCAACCTGCTTTCCATCCTTCAAGGGTAGCATAGTGGCTCCATCAGGACGCTTTAGACTTCCATCAGACCTCTGTACTTGCGGTTCCCGTTGAGCTGGGCAACGGGCTGTGGCGAGGCTCCTCTTTATTATATCATTGACCTCCTCATGTCTGGCATACTTCCCTTCTGCTGTGTGACACACGAGACCATCAAGTCCGAATTGATCAGCTGTCGCCCTGCCGCAAATATACCTATGTTCGGTGAGGATGGGGGCGGCTAGGCGAAGAACAACACCAATCCGAATGGCCTGTGGGTCGATACGGGTGCCCAGGGAGGAATTGGGAACAGCTAACAGGAAATCTCCTGAGTGTGGTGCCTTCACTGACAGGAGATGAGCTTTGTTCTTTCCTGAAGCATTGAAGAGCATTGTGTTGGCGATTTTTTCCATGATCGGTTTGTCCCAGTGGGACTGTTTGTGCTGTTTGGGAGGAACTGGTCTACTGGAGGAGTCTGTAAGGGTGTCCCACCGAATCGCTGCTTCAGTAAACCTGGGGTCTTGAGCTCCTACCACATCTCTCAAGCGTTCGGGCACTATCTTCTTGATTAATGCACTGGAAGCCAAACACGAAGACAGAAAAGCAGGTAAAGCAACATGCGTTGCTTTACGCGCCCCTATACCTCCCAGTCGCACTGGGAGGGTTGCCTGATCCCATTGCTCATCCTCTAGTGACAGGTTCAGCGCCTTCTTAAAAGTTGATCTCAGGTGTGCGTCATATTCATCGAGTGTTGGGTTGTCAAAAGAGGGTGCACACCTCAAGAAGTAAGTGAGTCTTGGCATAGTAAGACACCTTGTGAGGAGATACAGAGCATCATGGACATCAAGATCGCTTATTCTCTCCTCCATTCTCATCAGGTCATTCAATTTGTCCCTGAGGACAGTATCGATGGCCTGATGACCCAGCGGTGCCCCTAAGAGGGTACTGTTGGACGGAGTCGTAGTTGAGACTTCTGGGAGGATTCTTCGCACAGCATTGATTATTTCCTGGTTTGCTGTGATGATTTCACACTTGGAGGGATTGAGGATGAGTCCCAAGTCTTCTCCCTGTGTTTTCACCAGTTGTAGGTCCCCTACCAGGGACTCTTCAGTACCTGCCAGAGTGCCGTCATCCAGGTACCAGATATTGAGCATATATATATATATACATATATATATATATATATATATATATATATATATATATATATATATATATATATATATATATATATATATATATATATTTATATGTATATATATATATATATATATATATATATATATATATATATATATATATATATATATATATATATATATATATATATATATATATAAATGCAATAAGATCACAGTAAATAGGTGATTTCAGATTAAGATTCCTTGTAAATTTGCAATAAAGTTTATTACGGTCAAACTGGTAAAAATCTCGAACTAAGATTAAAACAACATAAATATAGCATTAAAACTGGTCAAGATTCCAATGCTCTATTTTTTCATGTGAGAGATTTTAACAATCCAATTGATTTTCAAAAAGTTGAGAAAGTTGTATCAGGCAAGTCAATGGTCGACAGGAATATAATAGAATCATGTTTCATAAAAAGCAGTTTTGATTTATATAAACTAGATTCACTTTTATATAATAAAATTTGAAAAGAATTTAATAATATGCTAAACAAATAATAAATCTTTATTCTTGGGTAGTGTATTATGGTTGGACAAATATTTTGTTAGTGGGATGAATTGTGAAGGATCTGCCTAGTATGAGCCAACAGGCCTGCTGTAATGTCGTCACACGTCAGATGTTATTTATATATATATATATATATATATATATATATATATATATATATATATATATATATATATATATATATATATATATATATATATATATATATATATATATATATATATATATATTTATATATATATATATATACATTTATATATATATATATACATATATATATATATATATTTATATATATATATATATACATTTATATATATATATATATATATATATATATATATATATATATATATATGTGTGTGTGTGTGTGTGTGTGTGTGTGTGTGTGTGTGTGTGTGTGTGTGTGTGTGTGTGTGTGTGTGTGTGTGATTATGGTTATTGTGACTTAAAATATGTGAGTCGATAATCTGGTACATACAAATTAACTGGCCATCATGTTGTCCTATACGCATGTCAGTAAACCAGTTATGCCTTTCATGGAAGAAATTTTGTTCATCGTGTTTAAATTCATTGCTTAAAATATGGTTAATTTCATCGTCTGTGCATGTCAGAATTATGAGAGTTCAACGCTTATTAGTAATGGAAGATATTGAGAAATGTCTGTAACGAGGAGAGATAAAATTATGTAGTTTTGTTGCAGTAAAGATTTTTTTTTTTTTTTGAGTAAGGTTAAGGTTACATTCCCCCAAAATATTTACTTTCGCTATTAACAGTCTATCAGTGTTCAAGATGTAAATAAATATTTTCCCCCTGAAAGTACTGAGTTGTTTAAAATTGCAAACATGAAAATATTCGAAGAATGTTTTCTGTTTCTGTCTCACCCCTGGGAACGTAACTCACTGAGGCGCCCACATTCACCACATTCACCCACCACATTCAACCAACCTTAGAACAGAAACCAGGAACTTCAAAAGTCAGCATTCAAACTACACCTCAAGTGTCCCTCAGTTACTGTTCACTCCTCCTTTAAATCTTCACCTCACCTGCACATCCATCTGCGCCTAATTTCCCTCACACGGTACCCAGATTGCTAATAGGATATGTGCAGGATGGCATACAGTTATATCTATTAAATGTGTGGAAAGGTCCTTGTAAACAAATCTAGGATCACATGCAACCTTTATTTTCTTCTAAAAAGCATATCTGGTGTGCTAAACACTATGTCCATCAATGATATTCAATTATCGAGGTGTTTGTGGATTTGAAAAAAAGATATGGGGTTTTGGACAAGATTCAGGAAAATACTAAGGAGAATATTATATAAACCAGAAAACAGAAAAAATCTCTAGGATAGTCTACCCTGTCATGTAGGGGGGTAATGATTAGGGGAATATGGGGGTAAGCGGAGGGAGTCAGTAGGCAGGGGACAGGCAGGCGAGGTGGTAGGAGAGACGATTAGCGGAGGTAGGTAGGTAATGTGAGGTCACTGGTGACTACATCTTCACCTCTCATTACTCTACACTCCACACTACTCACCCTCTCACTGCTTTAACTAAACATAATGAAATATAAAAAATAGGAATAGCAAATAACGGGGACAGTGAATATTACTATTCTACTCAAACACAGTTTATTATTAAGTCCTTGTACAATAATATATTTGGGAACCGGAGTACATCATTGAGGTTTAGATAAATGGGGTGGTACACATAAGCAGTGAGACAGGGAAATACAATCAACTTGACCAAAATGAATATAACTTACAATATAGTTCAGAGGACAGTTCATCACAGGAACTAAGCCACAGGTCCCAAGACCAATACAGCACGAGTACTGCTCCAAGCCAGTACTCTGCCCAATGTCTCCAACAGTCTCTCCTCCCGAGACTCTCCAGCTCAGCTCTGCTCCCAGGCCAGAGCTCTGCCCGAATCTCCTCTGCTCAGCTGTTCCTTGGGTTTATATGGTGGTCCAAGCACACCCCACAACCACGTGTACGACCTGACGCCTAGGTCTGACGCCGTCAAGAACAAAAGAACTCAGACGTGGGCGTGGCTGACAGACGTTTGCCAAGGCAAGGTGTGACCATATAATTGGTTAAATTAGGTCTCCCCAGAGACCTCACAAGCCCAGCTGGACTACATCACAACCCAAGATACATAAAACATGGGAAGCAGGGCAAGGAGTAACCCACACTCAGCCGAAATGATAGAGCAACATATAACATACAAAATGTTCTTATTACGGAAGATAACTCGGAAATAAAGAGACACACCACAGAAAGTACGTGTAACCAGAACATCACCCAGCTAACCCCCATCCCGAATGCTGATCCAGCTGCAAACCCTAATACAGATTACACTGCAGACTCAGCTAAAGACTTCCACAACCACCATTACATAATTAGTAGAGCAAGAGTGTGCTTCTAGGAAGTGTTGGTCCACTTCCAGAAACAGCTGGTGATGATATTACTCGTACTGTTGATAAAAACTGCAGTGCTGTTCTAAAAACTACAAAAATTGACAACCCGGCTCCTTTAAATTCTAGCCAGATGAAAGCAAAATAGTGCAAAATTCTCTGCTTAGGGTATCTGTAGGTATGAAATATTCTGGGAAAAAATGGGTCGTACAACTTTGAGCACCTAAGAAAATGACATGACCTTCTGTCCAAAGGAGTGGCATTTTATCCCTTGTAAACTTTTTCACCCCGAAATATGCCATGCATCTGTTCTTGAAAAAAATGTTACAGCACTAACTCCCCTGAATGCCATTTGAGTCGCAAACCTAGCCATTGTAGTCACAAGCAATCTCCACCAAGTGATTTTTTTTTGTTCCAGGAAACGAGAAAAAAAAAGGCAAGAAATTACCAAATTATTAAACGATCGAGGCACAGCCAGTGGCTCCCAATCTAGAACCAGGAAAACTGACTACAGCAAAAAAAAATCCCCAAACAAAAAAAGCATATGGTATCATTTGTATTTGCAAATACACAGGACCTAAAACCATTCAGCAACAACAACAAAAATACCTTACCTCAGTGGAATCCTCGTGACATCATAAACACCCACACAAAAGAACACCATCAGAACGAAATTTGGATCTGACAGAAAGAACAGGCAACATGGATGGGTTGGCCTGTGTGTCAAAGAGTCACTCATTTCAACAGTGTTACTAACACCACGAATGATGTAGTCGATATTTTAGCAATAAACTCTGAGAACCAAGGCTTAGTCATTGTGGTTGCATAAAAGCTGCCAGATGCAACTTCCCAGCAGATCAATGAACGCCCACTGAAAAACTGTTACTGTCAGGACAATCTTTCAACAACAGCTCCAAATATCTTGCTGGTCGGAGATTTCAATTTAAGACATAAAAAATGGAAGAATGTAGCAAATAATATTATGACAGATATAATCCCTTCAGACAGCTGAGAGTAAAAGTTACACATACACACATCAGATGGTGAATCTCTGCAATAAATTTAGCCTAGGCTAACAGATAGTGGACCACACAAAACTGTAAAACATACTTGACTTTACTTTAAAGAATTTTGATGACTTGGTATGAAATATAACAATCTAAAAGAATTAATACCAATCATAGCCTAATCGAAGTCACAGGAATCCTGACCAGCAAAATACATACAGTTATTAGGGTACCTTCACCAAATTCAAATTCAACAACAAGCATATCAAAGTGGAACAAATAAATCATGTCCTAAATCAATCTTGATGAAAAAATATTCTAAATAACATTGATCCAAATCAGTGCCTTGAAAGCCTCAAGTTCTTCAGTTAGTTCCAGACTTTGGAACAGAACTTCTCCAGGCTGAGGGACTGACAACCTCAAATCTATGACTTCAAGGGTGATGGACTGACTACATCGTCTTCACATCTCTACTGCTCCTGCCTACTTTCTGTACTCGACTGAAGAAGCCTACTGTGTAGGCGAAACGTTTCGGAATAAAGTTGCCGAAATATTGGCTATGTGTCTTATCTACCAACCTGTCGGTACTGTATACCATTTGATAATCACTCTGTCAGACACTGCAACACAGTGGCATCTTGGTACAGAAGAGAAAACACCTTGGACAACTTTTTCAAGTGAGAATTGTTTGATCTGAGAGGGACATGACCTCCCAGTGGTTACATTCTCACTACTACTACTACTCTGCACCTCTCCTTCCGACAGTATTTAAGTCTCAACACTATCGCTTGATCTTCAGTTAGTTCCAGACTTTGGAACAGAACTTCTCCAGGCTGAGGGACTGACAACCTCAAATCTACGACTTCAAGGGTGATGGACTGATCACATCCTCTTCACATCTCTACTGCTCCTGCATACTTTCTGTACTCGACTGAAGAAGCCTACTGTGTAGGCGAAACGTTTCGGAATAAAGTTGCCTAAATGTTGCCTATGTGTCTTATCTACCATCCTTGGTAGCAGAAGTATGTTCAAGGCATAGCTTCCTATGGAAAAATTAGAAAAGTATTAAGTTGGAAAGAAAGAGAAGATCTTTCTATAACCGAAGAATTAGTTACTGAGTTTTTCGTGGGTGCTAAATTATCAGAAATATGGAAGGACGTACTGACTAAGGAAGTAGAAAATATTGAATTAAAATTAAATTATTCATACAGGAAACAGGAAAAACAAGAGGATCCAAAATAAGCTCACAAAATTGAAATTCAAAATATTTCTTGTAATGTGCCAAAAACAAACCAAAACCACATTCAGTATCAGCCTATTGTTTAAACAAGATGGGAATATACAAATGACAGAAAAAAAAATGAGTGAGGTACCGAAATCTCAGTGCGACTCTGTATTTAGCGAGTCATTAATCGGATTAAAGATCGACACTCCAAATGAATTTATCGTTAACGAGCCTCAAGACCCTGTGAATAAATGCCTAATTTCTGAAATAACTCTCATTCCACTGGACTTTGAAAAAGGCATTAACAATATGCTCATGCACTCTGCCCCAGATCAAGACTATTGGAACTTCATGATGTTTAAGAACTACAAGAAACCCCTTTCGCGTGTCTTAAGTATGTTATGGCAAGGGAGCCCGAACGCAAGTGTTATCCCAAAATCGCTAAAAACAACGTATAAAGACTGAGAGCTCTACCGTCCCACATGACAAAAATCTTTGAAAGAGCTCTAAGAAGTATTATCGTCATCTAATTTGATTCTCAACAATTACAGAATCCAGAACTGATGTCTGTCACAGACAAACCATACCCCGGCCGGGATTGAACCCGCGGTCATAGAGTCTCAAAACTCCAGCCCGTCGCGTTAGCTACGTCTGTCACAGACACCAGACCACTGTGACAGGGTCTTGGATGCACTAGAAGACAAACAGAATTCAGGCTTAGTATACACAGACTTTGCAAATCCTTCAACACGTACGATCATGGTGTAATAACACACACAGTGCATACTAAAGTCAAAACTGGAACAGTGAACAAATGGATCTTAAACTTTCTAAACAACAGAACACTAAGAGTAATAACCTGCAGGTAGACTCCAAGGTAGCAATAAAGTAATACTACGTATGTAATCTTGCAATGTGCACAAATTAACCATACCCCCGGCCGGGATTGAACCCGCGGTCATAGAGTCTCAAAACTCCAGCCCGTCGCGTTAGCCACTAGACCAGCTAGCCACAATAAGATTCATCCAACTAGGTATATTTCTACACCATAGGAAGGTTAGCACAGGCACCTCTGTGACCACAAATGCATTTGTGGTATATATATATATATATATATATATATATATATATATATATATATATATATATATATATATATATATATATATATATATATATATATATATATCGATGTATATATAAAATATAGACATCGAAAAACAGAAAGGTTTGTTTCCAGAAGGAAATAATTTTTAACAGTAAATATTGCAATAAGAGAATTGATTGATTAATAAAAAAATCATTGTTTACCACAACCACATTGTTCCTTATTTTAAAAAATGTTGTTCTCACATGGTCAGAAACTTGTGTATGCACGAGTCAAAGAAATTGTTCGGGATAAAGCTCCCCAGACCTAGTGTTGGGAGCTTTATCTCAACCTAGGCTTGAGGAGCATATAGAGGATTCTTGAAAAGTATAAAGTGAAATAATATTTAAAGGATTCGACGGGATTTAGAGAAAGAAAATAAAGCAAAAACATGAAGAGTAATTTAGAGTAATATACAAAATTTGAAAAAGGAAAAATATCGAAAAGGTGAATAAATACGGGAAAACCTGGAGGGAATTATTATGCAAAATGATAGAATTATCGTGTGTTTTAGCATTGTTTTTTTTAAATATGAGAGTTACTAAATTTTTTAACTACACATTATCTAAATTTTCTAAAAAAATATGAAGTAGAATCTCGAAGCAGAAGACACAAAAACTGATGAAATGTCCCACGAAGTAAATAACAAACATTCCCTGGAACACAAATTAACGTTAGAGTAATTACTTGATTCATTGTTAATGAAAATATCAATTATTTATGTAATTCTTCAATTACAATTTTATAATCAGGAATAATGTGCAATTACAATTATTTGATATTTTTTATGAAATTATTTTCGAAAAACCACACTTAGGTCACAATACATGCATGTACAAGCATATATATAAACACCCATTAGGTTTTCATCTATTTTCTTACTAGTTCTTGTTCTTCTTTATTTTCTCTTATCTCCATGGGCAAGTGCAATAAAATTCTTCATGGTAAGCCATACATGTCGTCAGAGGCGTCTGTAATGCCGGGAGCAACGTGCTAGTGACCCCCTTCTCTGGTATACATTACTAAATTTAAAAAAAGAGAAAATTTCGTTTCACTTCTTGGGCCACCCTGCCTTTGTGGGGTGTGGTAGGGTTGTTGAGGGAAGGATATACATACATATATATATATATATATATATATATATATATATATATATATATATATATATATATATATATATATATATATATATATATATATATATATATATTATTGTAAACACGAACGAATGGTATTGATCAATAACAACACTGCGAGTATCCAAGAACTCGAACCCATGTTGTTTTGGCCTCCTCATGGTAGGCGACAAGCACATGACGATGGTTCTCCAGTCTTTTTCCCTTCATTTCACCTGGCTACAGCAAGCCCTCATTTCTTTTGTTTGGCGAACATGAAATTCCCTCATCAGAGGGTGCTCAGCTGGGTGATCCACTCCCTCCACTTCTCTTCTGCTTGCCAGTAAGAGAACTAACGCCTACGTAGCTAGCTCAACATCTAGTGCCTGGATGATGGCACTCTGGCATGTACTGAAGAGTTCCTCTTAGAGGGTCTACAACTGGTGAAGACACAGGGAGAAGCCTTGGGACACATTCTCAATCCCTGCAAGTGCGAAATCACAACAACGAACAAGGAAATAATCAATGTTGTGTGGAACAGTCATCCCAGAAGTCTCTACTACCACACCTTCCTTTCTGGATGGCCATGCTGAGGCGCTGGAACATGAAAGTTGTTGCCCTTGGGTGCCTGGTGGTGTCGATGAGTCTGGAACCCAGTTCTATAAGGAAACGTATGGCATATTTTCCCCATGATCCCAAGGTCTCTGATCCCACTGGGACAAATTGATGCTGGTGGCTTTTGTCCCTGTACTTGCTGATCTTGTACTCCTCTCTGTGATCAGCATATATAAATATATATATATATATATATATATATATATATATATATATATATATATATATATATATATATATATATATATATATATGTATATATATATATATATATATATATATATATACATATATATATATATATATATATATATATATGAATATATATATATAAAAATATATATATATATATATATATATATATATATATACAAATATATATATATATACATATATATATATATATAAATATATATATGTACATATATATATATATATATATATATATATATAAATATATATATGTAAATATATATATATATATATATACATATATATATTTATATATATATATATATATATATAAATATATATATATATTATATATATATAGAGAAATATATATATATATATATATATATATATATATATACATATATATATATATATATATATATATATATATAAATATATATATATATATATATATATATATATGCATATATATATATATACATATATATATATATATATATATATATATATATATATATATATATATATATATATATATATATATATATATATATATATTTATATATGCTGATCACAGAGAGGAGTACAAGATCAGCAAGTACAGGGACAAAAGCCACCAGCATCAATTTGTCCCAGTGGGATCAGAGACCTTGGGATCATGGGGAAAATATGCCATATATATATATATATATATATATATATATATATATATATATATATATATATATATATATATATATATATATATATATATATATATATTTATATATATATATATATATATATATAAATATATATATATATATATATATATATATATATATTTATATATATGTCGTGCCGAATATGTAAAACTGGCCAATTAGCAAGAACTCATTTAAAATTAAGTCCTTTCTGAAATTTTCTCTTATACGTTTAAAGATATATTTTTTTCATTAATGTTAATGTGAAAATTTTTAATTTTGCACCAAAAGAATCTTAGAAAACTTACCTAACCTTATTACAACAAGAGCAATATATTTTAGCTTAACTCAACTAAATATATTTTAGATTTGTTTACAGTAATTTAATACTACACAAACACAGTGAAATATATTTTTTTCGTTAGGTTCAGAATGATTTTGGCGAAATTATTGCATACACAAATTTTCCCTTGTCCTATATGGCAAGATGAGAGTTGTTATTTAAGCCAAGATCGCAAGTTTTGCCTATTCGGCACGACATATATATATATATATATATATATATATATATATATATATATATATATATATATATATATATATATATATATATATATATATATATATATATATATATACAATAAGATCACAGTAAACCGGTGATATAGCTAATAAATAAGTATAGTGGTGTTAAGTATGATTAATAGCTTCTTTCTCATTCATACTTGAACATAATATTTTAAATATTTCATATAAAAAATTTATTACCCAAAGATTGTTGACAGCGAGCGGCTCATTGACCGTCATCTTGCTGGAAAAATGTTTACATAGTGTTGAGTTTGGTTCTTTTTTCCACTGATACAACAGTCCAGCCTCCATCATCGACCTTATCCTGCAAGACAATGATCACAAACATTGTTATAATGACGAAAACAATTATTTTTTGTAGTATAAATTGTTGGATTGGTCGTTATGAAGTTTTATTCGCATATTTGTTAGAGTTGTAATTTGTGCCACAGATCAATTACTACTGCCAATTTAATTTTGGCTTCAGCTGCCATATCATAACATCTCTTATCTAATTAAACTGTTTCTTCATCAAGATCATTCTTTTTCCAAGTTACAATCAAGCTTAAGAAATAGTTTCTTATATTCATGCTTCTAATGTGCCACTTTGACATACATCCGTTCACTTGCTCTTGGATCACTCCTTTCAAATTGTCTCTTCTTATCTGACCTAAGGATCCCCTAGGTAATATTTTGCATCGTTATTTCTCCTCTCTTCTACTGTTTTAAACTACATCTTGTAATGAAACATCTATGTTTTGGTAATGGTTCTATTTTTGCTCACCTTACTGTTTAAGATATTTTAAGCTAAAATAATAAGAGAGGCCCTATAGAACTCAGTGCTGTGCTGCCACAATACTATTCATAATGCTACCATTCAGGGATAAATCAGTTTTGTTGTTTGTAGTCTCTGCTGGTAGTTACCATTATACATAAAGTTTATTCACCCATTAGCTGATTTTGATAAATTTACTCTTTCTGTTGGAGATGACCAGCAACCGTTCTTCTGATTATTCATTAAGTTTTTTTCTAATTTTCTTCAATAATGTTCAGCTGTATGCAGTAACCATGTTTGTTTTACACACTCAAAAATCATGCATTTGGGTTAAGATCATCTTTTATTCATCCAGTTATCATCCACATTCATTTATTTAATAATTGTTTTTCAGAAGTTCACAGGTTTCATATTTCTAATGATTCTTTGACAGTGTACATCCCTTCTCCTCCTCAGAGAGCAAGTGCTCTTCCCACCAGCGTGGTGCTCTTCCCACCAGCGTGGTGCTCTTCCCACCAGCGTGGTGCTCTTCCCACCAGGGTGGTGCTCTTCCCACCAGCGTGGAGTTCTTCCCACCAGCGTGGTGCTCTTCCCACCAGGGTGGTGCTCTTCCCACCAGCGTGGTGTTCTTCCCACCAGCGTGGTGCTCTTCCCACCAGGGTGGTGCTCTTCCCACCAGGGTGGTGCTCTTCCCAAAAGCGTGGTGCTCTTCCCACCAGGGTGGTGCTCTTCCCACCAGGGTGGTGCTCTTCCCACCAGCGTGGTGCTCTTCCCACCAGGGTGGTGCTCTTCCCACCAGCGTGGTGCTCTTCCCACCAGCGTGGTGCTCTTCCCACCAGGGTGGTGCTCTTCCCACCAGCGTGGTGCTCTTCCCACCAGCGTGGTGCTCTTCCCACCAGGGTGGTGCTCTTCCCACCAGCGTGGAGTTCTTCCCACCAGCGTGGTGCTCTTCCCACCAGCGTGGAACAAGTCTAGATAATTTGTTTAATTAGATCCGTTCATAAATGTTTATCTCTTCACTTTCAAACAGAACATCAGTCACACAGACAACTTTTCTAAACATACCTACTGAAGTCTGAAGCCCCTGACAGTCAAGCATCATTTACCCGTCAATACAATCTTTCCAACGACAGCCATGGACTATCTTTCCTTCCATTCAGTATTTTTATGCTTCTTAGTCATCTTCTATCGCTCCATATTCTCTAAGTATTCTCTAAATATACTTTTGTGTAGGAGAGTTGTATAACAGGGTCTTAAACTAGAGAAATTCTTAGTGACGAAAATTGTAGAAAATTCATATAAACAAGTGAAAATTAAAAGTAGTTGAACCACTTATCTTTTCCACCTCTTACTACTTTATGAACCTCGTTCTATCATTCCCAGTCATCCTTTAATTTCCCCTTATTATACGATCTTTTGTCAAAATTCTTTCGTAATTCTCTGAAATAAAATAATTCTGTCTTCTGAGTTTAAGGACTCATTTGCCATGGGTTCCAGCTCCACCTGTTTCATGATATAACAAACACATTTATTACTAAGGCCTATTTAATGATGGCAAACGTTACCTTCTCAAACACTTTCCGTAAACCGAACATCATTCTCAGCATCTTCTACAGTGTTCCTCAGTCTAACAAACCATACCCTTCCTAAATTTCCCTTTCATTCGTATGCTGTTCTACCTCTTCCTAAGACCAGAGGAATTTCAGCCTCATCATATTCCGAAAAAGCTTTCCACCAATCCCAAAAGACGAATAACTTCTATCTCAATGCATACTAAAAGAATATTGCAGTATCATCAATCACAGTTTTTATTCTAACGTATACTTTTGACAAAATATGCATGTGTATGGTAATGTCTGAACTTGTATATATATATATATATATATATATATATATATATATATATATATATATATATATATATATATATATATATATATATATATATATATATATATATATATATATATATATATATATATATATATATATATATATATATATATATATATATATATATATATATATATATACATATACATATATATATATATATATATATATATATATATATATATATATATATATATATATATTGTATATATCTCTATATATGTGTTTATATATATGTATATATATATATATATATATATATATATATATATATATATATATATATATATATATATATATATATATATATATATATATATATATATGGAGGTTCCATCTCTAGATCAATCCTGGGGACTCTCATCCTCACAGAAAAGAATAAACTTGCTTCAGGGAAAACTCAAGATTCTCCCTGAAGCTGTTTGAAAATTTTCTAATACCACCCCCTATGTATTCTACATATGCTTTATCTAGAAACAAGTTACCTTCACAAAATACATTGACAAAAAACAACATGGAGTAAAACAACATAAATAACAACTCAGAGCTACATCTCGAATACTTCGTCCAGCTCCCCGGTGGTGGGCCGCGTGCCCAGAATGTTGCACGCATTCCCTCTCTGTATGGCGACACTGAGTCTCTGAAAGAGGAAGCTGGTCGCCCTGTGGTCCTTGGTTTCTATGATTGGTTTTTCACCCAGCTCTTTAAGGAACTTCAGAGAACACTTGCCCCATGCTCCAAGGGTCTCCGACCCTATTGGTATGAAGTTATAGCAAGGAGGAAGGTCTTCACATTTGCGGGCCTTCTGAGTCTCCCTGTGGCTGGCAGCTCCACCCCCCTTCAGCTACGGTGTATGGAAAGTAGATGTTTGCCAATGTGGCAGCACAGGTGTAGTCCCAGGCAATCTGCTTTCCATCCTTCCTGGGTAGCATAGTGGCTCCATCAGGACGCTTTTGAATTCCGTCAAACCTCTGCACTTCGGGTTCCCGTTGAGCTGGGCTACAGGCTGTGGCAAGGCTTCTCTTATGTCATTGACCTCCTTATGTCTGGCATACTTCCTTTCTGCTGTGTGACACTCGAGACCATGAAGTCCGAATTGATCAGCCGTTGCCCTGCCATAAATACACCTATGTTCGGTGAGGATGGGGGCGGCTAGGCGAAGAGCAACACCAATCCAAATGGCCTGTGGGTCGAGTCGAGTGCCCAGGGAGGTACTGGGAACAGCTAGAAGAAAATCTTTTGAGTGTGGTGCCTTAACCACTATGAGACGTGCTTTGTCCTTTCCTGAAGCGTTGGTGAGCATTGTGTTCGCGATTTTTTCCATGATCGGTTTGTCCCAGTGGGGCTGTTTGTTTTCTTTCGAAGGCACTGGTCTACTGGAGGAGTCTACAAGGGTGTCCCAACGCATCGCTGCTTCAGTAAACCTGGGGTCTAGAGCTCCTACTACGTCTCTCAAGCGTTCGGGAACAATCTTCTTGACTAATGCACTGGAAGCCAAACACGAAGACAGCAAAGTAGGTAAAGCTACATGCGTTGCTTTGCGCACCCCTATACCTCCCAGTCGAACTGGGAGAGTTGCCTGATCCCATTGCCGATCCTCTAGTGACAGGTTCAGTGCCTTCTTAAAGGTTGACCTCAGGTGTACGTCATATTCGTCGAGTGTTGGGTTGTCGAAAGAGGGTGCACACCTCAGGAAGTTAGTGAGTCTTGACATAGTAAGACACCTTGTGAGGAGATACAGAGCATCATGGGCATCAAGATCACTTATTGTCTCCTCCAATCTCATCAGGTCATTCAATTTATCCTGTGTTTTCACCAGTTGTAGGTCCTCTATCAGGGACTCTTCAGTGCCTGCCCGAGTGCCATCATCCATGTACCTGATGTTGAGCTCGCTGCGTAGGCTGGAAGTTAGTCCTCTTACTGCCAAGCAGAAGAGAAGTGGAGCGAGTGGGTCACCCTGCTGAACACCCTCTTATGATAGAATTTCATGTTCTCCAAACAAAAGAATTGAGGGTTTGCTGTAGCCAGCTGAAATGAAGGGAAAAAGACTGGGGAGCAGACCCCAAACTGCCCGCAAGACAACATCACTCTTCACCATATTAAAGGCATTTCTTAAATCAAGTTTCACTGTGGCCTTGTCTTCTGGTAGCTCCCTGATGCAGGCCCTTGCCGCTTGAGCTGCGGCTTCACTGCCTTGAAAGACCCCAAAGCCCAGTTGGTGTGGCTGGAGTAAATTGGCAGCTTCTACGCGAATGTTTCTCATAGCTGCGAAGAGTGTTACCAACAGCAATGGGGCTGATTCCCCCATCCTTCTTCTTCAAAGTGCATAGTGAGGCTCCAAAAAAGAAAGGTGTAATTTCTTCTGGAATTCGCCCAGCCAGGCAGTTGTTGACGAAAGTTGTTAACTCGGTGAGAAGAACTGATGCAGATGCACCGAGCACTGGAAATGACACAATCGCCTTATATGTATATATATATATATATATATATATATATATATATATATATATATATATATATATATATATATATATATATATATATATATATATATATATATATATACATATATATATATAATATATATATATATATATATATATATATATATATATATATATATATATATATATATATATATATATATATATATATATATATATATATATATATATATATATATATATATATACACATATACACTTACAGTCAGACTAGGAGGCATTGGTGTCCGCAAGTCATCACAGATTGCGTTACCTGCTTTTCTGTCTTCATGTATTGCATCCAGAGAGCTTGTAGCAGCGATTCTCCCTGAAATCTTAGGGACAAGATTGGAGTCCAGGACCAAAAGTTCATTGACGGAGCCATGATCTGGGATAATCTAATGGGCTCTGAAACCAGACCTGCTCCCCACAAACAGCTGCAAACAGTCGCACTGGGATGCCTCGATAGTGGAGAAAATAGCCTCAACAATGCTTCAGAGTGTGTCAGGGAAGGATAGAGCCCTCCTCCTGGCAGTGAGAGCTCCTCATGCAGGGGACTTTCTGTTGGCTGTTCCCAGTTCCAGCCATGGCACACGCCTCGACCCACAGACCATCCGCATTGGTGTTGCCCTTTGACTTGCCGCCCTTATTCTCGCCGAACACAGGTGTATTTGTGGCAGTGAAGCAGCAGACCGATTCGGGTACCATGGTCTTGTGTGCCATAAATCCGAGGAAAAGATTGCAAGACATGAGGAGGTTAATAACATTATCAAGAGGAGCCTCACAACAGCCGGAAGCCCAGCAGTAAGGGAGCCACCCCAACTATGCAGATCTGATGGCAGCCAGAAGCGTCCAGATGGTATCACACTTCAAGCCTGGACAGACGGTAAGCAGGAGGTGTGGGACTACACATGTGCATCTACCTTGGCTGGTACCTATCTCCAATACACCAGGAAGGAAGGAGGGGCAGCTGCCAGCTTCAGGGAGTCCCAAAAGTCTAGAAAATATGGAGAACTTGCTCATCATTATATATTTGTTCCCATAGGCTCAGAGACCCTTGGCTCAGGGGGAAAGAGTGCATCTAAGTTTCTTAAGGAGCTGGGAAAAAGACTCATCAGGGTAACTAGAGATCCCAGGGCAGCTAGTTTTCTGTTCCAGCGACTCAGCGCTGCTGTACAGAGAGGTAATGCCTGCTGTATTTTGGGCATGCGCCCCAGCTCTAAGGAGCTGGATGAGGTTTTTGCATTATAATCAGTGAGAAACACATAACAATATGCACTAGACATGTGTCTCTCACATCTCATGTACCGTATATGCCATCTTTATATCAACAATGTATCTCTTAAACCTTTTGTACCATATTATGTAACAAAATATACCTATTGGTAAAAAAGAATGAAAAGATGGGGTGGTAGGGGAAGTGGAATATTTAAACGGCTTCAGGAAGAAATCCAAATACTCTTCCTTGAAGCCTTTTTATCCACTTCTCCGAGGGTATGGGTCCCACAATTTACACCAGAGGTGGACCCCATCTATATATATATATATATATATATATATATATATATATATATATATATATATATATATATATATATATATATATATATATATATATATATATATATATATATATATATATATATATATATATATATATATATATATATATATATAATATATATATATATATATATATATATATATATATATATATATATATATATATATATATATATATATATATATATATATATATATATATTTCTTTTTTTTCAACAAGTCGGCCGTCTCCCACCGAGGTAGGGTGACCCAAAAAAGGAAGAAAATCCCCAAAAAGAAAATACTTTCATCATCATTCAACACTTTCACCACACTCACACATTTTTTTTAATGATTTCACAATTTCTTTTACCTCTTATTGAAAACTGGCACAATTGGGCTGCCTTTTGGACCAATCATGGCGAGCATTATCTGTAGAAACTTTTCTCTTGCCTCGTAAAATGTACACTTGCCTGAAATTTAATAAAAAGAATTCGCATATATTGTTTTTACAAATCACAAACACGTACGCACATCCACACAATCTGGAGATTATCAGAAGAGTGGTGGAGTAACAAGAAAGAAAGAGGGTCAAGCATGGCAACCATCACGACTTCAGGGAAGGGAAATCCTGCGACACAACCCTACTGGAGTTCTACGATAAGGTAACAGAAGTGCGACGGGCAAGATAGGGATCGGTACTGTATCTTCTTGGACTGTAAGAAGGCCTTCAACACAGTACCACACAAGAGACTGGTCGAGAAACTACGGCATGGAAAGTACAGCATTGGATCAGGGTATACATGACAGAATGGAAACAACGTGTGTTGATACTTGACAAGTTGTCAGAGTAGGCGAACGTCTTGAGTGGGGGTTCAACTCGAGACGTTAGTCCTAGATCCTGCTGCTTCTTGTATATGTGAATGACATGACGGAAGGGATGGATTCGGAGGTGTCCCTGTTTTCAAACGGTGTGAAGCTAATGAGGAAGTGTGTTAAGCGGACAAGGATCCATTAAGCTAACAAAGGGATCTGAGCAGGCTGCAAGTATGTAAAGTTATAAAGTGCAAAGTTATGAAGTTTGGGAAAGGACAAAGACGACTGCAGGCTGAGACCAGCCTGAGAATCTGCAAGACTCAGTCAAGGAAAAGGATCTGGATGCAAGCATCATACCAAGTGTATCTTGTAAGTCTCATATTAACCATATAACTGCTGCAGAATATGGGTGCCTGGCAAACAAAAGAATAACATTTCGACGTCTTAATAAGGAGTCACTTAATAAGGAGTACACACCATGTACATTAGGCCCACATTGGAGTATGCAGCTCCAATATGGAACCCACACCTGGCCAAACACGTCACGAAAGTAGAGAAAGTGCAAAGGTTAGCAACAAGACTAGTCTCGGAGCTAAGGGGCATGTCCTACGAGGAGAAGTTAAGGGAAATCAACCTGACAACATTGGAAGACAGGAGGGATAGGACAGACATGATAACGAAACAAAATACTGAGAGGAATGACATGGTAGATAGGGACTGAATGTTTCGGAGAAGGGAAAACAAGGGAGTCACAATTGGAAGCTGAAAAATCAGATAAGTCACAAGGATGCTATGAATTATTTCTTCTGTCATAGAATTGTCAGGATTGAGTGAGATATTTTCCTGTTTGCTGATGATGTAAAATAAATGAGAAAAAAATGTGAGTTCAAAGAAAGGTTTTAAAGTGATCCTGACAAATTTTAAGACTGTTCTGATAAGTAGTTCCTTGAATTCAACCCCAAGCCAATGCAAGGAAATGGAGACTGGATAATAAGCAAGATGACGGAAATATAGTATAGACTAGAGACACAAAGACTTCAGAGTACACTTATAGAGAAGAACATTTGGTGTTTGTCCAGTTTTACGCCAAAGCTTCAACAAGTAGAATAACTTCTGCATATTATTCTTGCCTGCCAAATCTAAGAGTTCCTTGACGAATCTCAACAAAGAGAGTCATTATAGGCCTATTACACAACGTTTTTAAAACCCATGTTAGAGTATGCAGCGCCTGTATGGAGCGCACACTTAAAAAATATATTAACGAAGTGGGGAGAGTGCAGAAGTATGCAACAATGCTTATGTCTGAGCTAAAGGGCAGGTTGGCACTTCAAGGTGAGGGTGATGGAAATTGTCCTATCATCACTGGAGGACAGAAGAACCAGTTGTATCTGGTAACATAAAAAATCTTTGGGAAATTGATAAAGTTGACAGGGATAGGTTGTTTGAGTGGCAATAAACAGGAACTCGGGGGTGGAGGAACATCTTCATCCCATCAGTCACAGCTGCCTTACCCTTTTCATTTTACCCACTGCCTCACGAACTTCCCCCACACTCACTGCCTCACGACCTCCCCCCACACTCACAACTGGCTCCTCCTCACTCCTACAAGATGACTCACTAAATCGTAATGACACGATTGCAAACAAACCATACCACGGGCGGGATTTGAACCCGCGGTCAGAGACGGTCTGGAGTTTTGAGACTCTCTGACCGCGGATTCAAATCCCGCCCGTGGTATGGTTTGTTTCCTACAAGATCTTATTCCTCCTTGCCCTATACATGAAATCAGAGTTTCCCTATCTTCATCAACATTTAACAATTCCTCAAAATATTCCCTCCATCTTACTGATACCTCTAGCACTTCATTTAATAACTCTCCTCTCCTATTTTACATTATGAAATCCATTCATTCCCTAGGCTTCCTCTACTTATTAATCTCGAAAACTTTTTATTATTTTCAACAAAATTCGTTGATAACATTTCCTCCTTTTACATTTCTTCACCACTCTCTTAACCTCTCTTTTTCTCTCCATATACTCTTCCCTCCTTGCATCACTTCTACTTTGTGAAAACCACTCATATGTTAACTTTTTTCTCTCTAATTACTCTCGTCACATTATCATTCCACCAATCGCTCCTCTTCCCTCCCGCACCCACTTTCCTGTAACCACAAACTTCTGCTGAACACTTTAACACAACATTCTTAAACCTACCCCATATATCTTCGACCCCATTGCCTATACTCCCACTAGCCCATCTATCCTTCAATAGCTGTTTATATCTTACCCTAACTGCCTCCTCCTTTAGTTTATAAGCCTTCGCCTCTTTCTTACTTGCTGCTTCCATTTTTCTTGTATTCTATCTACCTTTTACTTTCACTGTAGCTACAACAAAAAAGTGATCTGATAATCCAGTGTTATAAACCATTATAACAAAATCTGTCATCGGTCAATTTTCCCACCTCAGTTCTTAAGCAGGAATCTGCCCAATATTTTAGCACTTTATATCTTCATTTTGGTTCTCAGGGTGGAGAGATAAACATTAGTATAGATGAGAAGATAATGTTGGGCACCATTGCTTGTACCTTCCTGCCATGCAAATGATCTTACCCTTCAATTGTTCATTGTTCCCAGTTAGTTATTACAAAATACCATTCATAAAAAGCCTTGTCAAAATTATTTAGGCATCCATTATAATTACCTTTACTATATATGGGTATTTTTTAAAAAGGTTTATATAAAACATTTTTAAGAAATAACCATTTCTAGTGACCTTAATTTTCATAAGTATTAGTTAACGAGTTTGACAAAATACCTTAAAAAGGACATTTAGTGAAAATAACATTTAGTGAAAATATTTCTTCAAAGTCTTTCTCAAGTTAAACTTTTCTAAATTTATGTAGTATGGCGCCCATCCTCCTTTAAACATTAACTGAGCCCTAACTTGAGAGTTCCTAATTACGTCTGTGTGTATATCTCAGGAATTTAAAAAATATCGAATTTATATGAAGTTTTCGTCTTTGAATCTTTCATTAGTCTTCACACTATTTCTAAATAAATCGTTTAATATTTCTTCTCGATAACAATTTTAAAGGTCTTTGACATTTATTTCGTTTGAGGTATAAAAAAATATTTATATCATGAGCTTTAAATTACATAACACATTCATTAAATCGGTATCAATTTCCGGTATTATCTTTTTCGTATTTTAATTTAAACAAATCATTTTCAATCACGCTTTAATTGTAATTATATTTCTAAAGTTATCATCACTGATGTCATCTTACTAGGTAAAAATGTTTCAGTATCTTAATGAATAAAATAATTAAGATCTAAAGAGAATTACAAATGAAGGTAATCTGTCATGAGTATAGGGAAGCAGATGGAAAAAATTGGGAGACTTTCTCCAAGACAACATGAAGTGTTGACCTCATGTTACCTCCAAAGATCAGCAACATGAATTTATTAAAGTTGGTAGAATTACCGCCAATATGTTAGGTAATAGGACACAAGTGCAACTAATGTGACAATTTATTGCGGCAATGTTTCCCTCTCAGGAGCTTTACGGTTTAATTAAGCCCCTGAAGAGCGAGACGTTTGATTAAGCCCCTGAAGAGCGAGACGTTGCCACAATAAAATGTCACATTAGTTGCGCTAGTGTCCTTTTACCTAACATGAATTTAGTATCTTAGTATGTTAACTCCTGGATAGTGAAGCAGGATGATTGGTGGATGATTGATGAAGATGTTAAGGTTGAATTACAACTATTAATGGTAACAATACCAGCAAGGGAATATCACATAATCTGAGTGAGGTCTTGTGGATAATTCTGTTTGGAAACACTGATGATAAAGAAACTGTAAGAGAAAATATACTTTTTATGATTATAGTCTGTGTCATATACTTAATAAGAGAAATATGGACTGAGGTGAAGGCAACAACAAATTTTGAAGGTAAATGATTATTGCCCGAGGTCTGCAGGTTCAAGGAGTGATTATTCCAACCTCCTACTCATCGTCCATTCTTCTTCTCTGTAATGAAGGCACTGGAATGAACCAATAGTTTCACAGTAAAGATACCCAAATGTTGTTAATGTGTCTCATTAGTCAACTTGACGGTTTTCTAAATTGTTTATATAATTATATTTCCTTGTGTCTACAGCTGATATCCCCTAAACCCGTTATCGCTGCCCTGGTAATTCACATTGCTCTTTTCAATCATTCCCTATTTCGTCTTTTTTCCCCACAAAAACTCATAAATTTAACAATTTGTACTTTAAAACGCTAACCCTGGTATACATGTCATATCTGCCACAGAAAAGGTGTCAACTGTCACGGATAATTACTATGGACAGTATGTTACATGGCGACTTCTATTCTTCCTAATTTTCTCTGTCGCTGCTGTGTACATGCACACGAATGCCACCGTCATTGCCTCCAGCACTGAGGCACATAATTAGACTGGTCCCATTAACTTTCTTGATGTTAAGACGGCTAACAATATCCTTCACAACAGCCCCTGGAAAATACACACACACTGTCTGATCTTCCTATGCTTAAGACAGAATGCTCTATCCAAGAATTTTATCTAGGAATGCCAAAAAGTAACAATATCCATGGTTCTCTCACCGTCAACTGACCATTATCACATTGGTCGCCAAGTACAAGTCCTGGAGCACAGCAATGCTGCTACTAGTTTCCATCTATCCTTCCTTACTTTAAATCTTAAGTTTCCTTACATTATCACCAACCACAGTCTGTCTTCCTTCGTTGTCCTGAGGATTCCAAATATGAGGATTACTACGAATCCTCTTGTTTACCTGTCTCAGCCGCCTTGTCTCTCTCTCCGAACTTTCTATTGCATTTACTATTAAAGTTACTTCAAAGAAGGCATCGCTGGATTCATTCACACAAGAGTTTACACTATAAAGGCCAATTCTCCACTCTGGACATTAGAAATAAGTTCATTGAGACATGAATTCATTTTGCTTATCGCTTTTGTATCTGATATAAGTGTAAGTTAAATTAATTAATGAAAAGTGCTTATAATATTTCATTGTTTCTACCTACGAACAACCAGAAGCTAGAAAACTAAGAGCATTCAAAAATCCACGTAAAGTAAGGATAGAAAATGTGATAGAAAGAATACCTACTGATACTTTAAAGCCAGTATGAAGGTAATTCTTTTCTGTATTTAAATATTCAAATAAAGTTAATAATATCCGATTTTTTTTATATTGCGATATGAAGTATATAATATGCATTTAAATCAATGTAATACAATATAGTATAATATGATACATTGTATATTATTGTAAGTTTATATAACACAATATAATATGATTCGTAAGATAATATTCACACAGGATACAAACAGCCAAATGTAATTTTTTCTCGACACATGTTGAGACTTAACTCAGTTTTTGGGACTGAAGTCTTCTTGTCTGGTAGTGAAAAAGCTATGGCCAACTTTAATGACCTTACTGTAGTCGTAAATTTAGAAACATCATTAAGTAACCAAAATTTCAATAATACATTATAAATAACAAAAAATAATATTAATTATATAGTAAAATTAAACGTATTGAAACAACTTGCAATGATGAAGTCATAATCTCTAAATTTATTATTACTCTATGTACTCAGAAAAGGATAAATAATTTTTTTGGCTACATATAAAACAGCATCCGATTCAGTACAGTATATCAGCAAATTCATTCTCTTGAAATCTAATACATGTCATAATTAAGGAATTGACAACAATGTTAAGCTTAAGAATATTGTCAATATATAAAAGGTTAGTGCAAACTCTGATGAGGAAAGTTAAATAAAGGATTTCTACATACAATCAACAAACAATTTTTTTTTAAATAATGGATTTTAAGAAAGAGCAAAATTTTGTTTATATAATTACCTGTTTTTGTTACTTCTTGGGCAATAAAAATTTCCAGGCTACCGTCGACATGTACAAGAACATGATCGCCTCGTCGAACTAAAGTGTCTAATGCTTCCTCCATTTGTCGATTTGCCATATATATTAGTCGACCAACTTTCTCCATGTTGGCAACTTCCAGAAAGATACCAGACTTTGCTGACTGAAAGGTGGAATATTTAATGACATTGGGATAAATATGTTTTCCATAATATGAACACAAACGTACAAGAAGATATTTTACAAAAAATTACTTTATGAATATTTTATTGTAACTAGTGTATATACGATTGACTTTATTTAACTGAACATTATTTCTTTCATAATTATAATGTAAATGAATTGTATAAAATATTTATAAAATATAAACAAATAACTTGTTTCTTATACACAGATCGACACCATACCCAGCCCTTCTAGGGTAGGGTAGGTGCCATGCCCAGCCCTTCTAGGGTAGGGTAGGTGCCATACCCAGCCCTTCTAGGGTAGGGTAGGTGCCATGCCCAGCCCTTCTAGGGTAGGGTAGGTGCCATGCCCAGCCCTTCTAGGGTAGGGTAGGTGCCATACCCAGCCCTTCTAGGGTAGGGTAGGTGCCATGCCCAGCCCTTCTAGGGTAGGGTAGGTGCCATGCCCAGCCCTTCTAGGGTAGGGTAGGTGCCATACCCAGCCCTTCTAGGGTAGGGTAGGTGCCATGCCCAGCCCTTCTAGGGTAGGGTAGGTGCCATGCCCAGCCCTTCTAGGGTAGGGTAGGTGCCATACCCAGCCCTTCTAGGGTAGGGTAGGTGCCATACCCAGCCCTTCTAGGGTAGGGTAGGTGCCATACCCAGCCCTTCTAGGGTAGGGTAGGTGCCATGCCCAGCCCTTCTAGGGTAGGGTAGGTGCCATGCCCAGCCCTTCTAGGGTAGGGTAGGTGCCATACCCAGCCCTTCTAGGGTAGGGTAGGTGCCATACCCAGCCCTTCTAGGGTAGGGTAGGTGCCATGCCCAGCCCTTCTAGGGTAGGGTAGGTGCCATGCCCAGCCCTTCTAGGGTAGGGTAGGTGCCATACCCAGCCCTTCTAGGGTAGGGTAGGTGCCATGCCCAGCCCTTCTAGGGTAGGGTAGGTGCCATGCCCAGCCCTTCTAGGGTAGGGTAGGTGCCTGAGCCCGAGCCTTTAGCTCATAAGACTGTCATTTCCATTAGCCCCCTTGGGGCGGGGATGGCAGACCAGAGAGGCCTAGCTTGTGGCTAGGCCTGGGGACAGTTGGTCCCAAAGATGAGGAGGTACTTGTGCCTCCTCCCATGGGAGACTTAGGTCTCAGACACTCCCTAGAGGGAGCCAAGGCCGGGCCACCACTTGGAAAAGGCCCGGGCCGGGAGAATACCGGCTAATCTTTAATAATAATAATAATAATAAATATACACAGATCGACACAATACCCAGCCCTTCTAGGGTAGGGTAGGTACCTGAGCTCGAACTTACAGCTCACAAGACTGTTATTTCCCTGATAAACCTTACCTGACCTTACACACAACAGTTTAGAAGCATATGTAAAGATATATAACGTGTCCCTCCAAACTGCCAATATTCCAAACTCCTCCTTAAAAGTGCAGGCATTGTACTTCCCATTTCCTGTACTTAAGTCCGGCTATATAAAAACAACCAGTTTCCCTAAATCCCTTCACTAAATATTACCCTGCTCACACTCCAACAGATCGTCAGGTCCCAAAGACCATTCGTCTCCATTCACCCCTATCTAACACGCTCACGCACGCTTGCTGGAAGTCCAAGCCTCTCACCCACAAAACCTCCTTTACCCCCTCCCTCCAACCTTTACGAGGACGACCCCTATCCCGCCTTCCTTCCCCTACAGATTTATATTCTCTCCATGTCATTCTACTTTGATCCATTCTATCTAAATAACTAAACCACCTCAACAACCCCTCTTCAGCCCTCTGACTAATTCTTTTATTAACTCCAAACCTTCTCCTAATTTCCACACTCCGAATTTTCTGCGTAATATTTACACCACACATTGCCCTTAGACAGGACATCTCCACTGACTCCAACTGCCTCCTTGCTGCAGCATTTACAACTCAAGCTTCACACCCATATAAGAGTGTTGGTACTACTATACTTTCATACATTACCCCTCTTTGCCTCCATAGATAACGATTTTATGTCTCCACATATATCTCAACGCACCACATGCCTTTTTTCCTTCATCAGTTCTATGGTTAACCTCATCCTTCATAAATCCATCTGCTGACACGTCAACTCTCAAATATCTGAAAACATTTAATTCCTCCATTCTCCTTCTCTCCAATTTGATATCAAATATTTCTTTATCTAAATCGTCCACTAACCTTCGCAACTTTTCTTTAGAATCTCCCATAAGCACAGTATCATCAGCAAAAAGTGACTGTGTCAACTTCCATTTTGAATTTGATTCCCCATAATTTAATCCCACCCCTCTCCCGAACATCCTAGCATTTACTTCTTTTACATCCCCATCTATAAATATATTAAACAACCATGGTGACATTACACGTCCCTCTCTAAGACAGGACCACGCAACTGTAGGGCTGTGTGGTCCTGTGGATTAAAGCGTCAGTGTGATTTTCGCTCACCATAAGGCGAGCCAAAAACGACATTGGTTCGAATCCTCGGCTAGTCGCAGTGTTGTTCCTAATTCATTACCACTCCTTCGTGGTTAAAATAATATATATAGCCAGGGTTCGAGTCCATGTTGTACTGGCCCACCACTGTGAGCGAGAACCACAGGGCCGTCCAATCTTAAAATAAGCAAGCACAGAGCTATGTGTTTTGCCTTTTTCCGTGGACATACTGAGGGATGGGAGCTTTCAAGCTAATTTCATTCTCATCACTGTTTGGTGTACTAGCCTACGAGCAGGGATGAGAATGAAATTAGCTTGGAAGCTCCCACACCTCCGTATCTCCTCGAACCAAGGTAAAACACATAGGTCTGTGCGGTGAGCTTGGTTCTTGTAGGATTGGGTGGTCCTGTGGTTTAAGGCATCATGTAGTTCCCGCTCACAATGTGCGGGCCAGAACAACATGAGTTCGAACCCTGTTTAGCGCAGTGTTCTTATTGATCAATACCACTTGTTCGTGGTTTCAATAATATATATATATATATATATATATATATATATATATATATATATATATATATATATATATATATATATTATTTACTATGTAAACCAAAACCAAAGCTATTTCGTGGCATACCTTTATGTATGTAACAACAGATGAGCCTTTTTGCAATAACAATGAAACACGGGAGTCTTCAACTACGTCCTGGAGAGTCTGGTAGGGCTGGGGGATGTGTCGCACTGCCAGGAGCGCCATGAGGTTGCCAGAGTAACATTGTGTTAACACCAGTGACACCATCATCCAGACTACGAACAATAACCGCTGCCACCACCAATGTATTTTCTTTATTATTCCTGCAATGTTTGAGTTGCTCTGTTTATATAAAACATTTCTTTTATTGACGCCAATAACTGTAAATAAACACAGGCTCTTTCGTTTCCTTAAGTGCCCGAGATACACCAGTGCCAAGTGCCTTAAAGATTGATTATTAAAAGGCAGCCAACCAGCAAGCACTGGTAATGTAAGAATTTCGTAGAGAACGTAACTAAAGTGACGTGACAACTATCAAAAGTTCGGTCAGACTTCAATACGATATAAGACTTTACATTCTGAATATAGATATGTCTGTTACTGGAAATCTGTGTATATGACCAGAGTTTGAGATGTTCATGACATATTTATGTAAGATTCGTCAGGATGCAGAGCAGATGTTTGGTGACGCAGTTCTTAGTTATATGACGAAAAAATTTCCTTAAAAACACTTCCTTAGCTATTGTCAATGTTTCGTCGTTTGTGTTGCGTCTGCATAGATCAGTTTTCCATGATCTTCACTATATCACAATCAGTCATCCTGACACAGTACAATTCTTTTTCTATTAGTTTGTGTTTGATGAAGCGGAATATGCTGCAACCCCCCCCCCCCCTCTCCCGTTCCCTAGTTTTTTACTTAAATTTATTGTAATAAAGTTGGTAGAATTACCGACAATATGTAAAGTAAAAGGACACAAGTGCAACTAATGTGAGATTTATTGTGGCAACGTTTCGCTCTCCAGGAGCTTTATCAAGCCATTACAAACAATACATGGACACAGAGGGTATATAAAGGCTCAGAGTGAGGTGAATACTAGTGAGGTACCATTTCGATGTTCACTAGTGGTAGTAGTAGTAGTAGTAGTAGTAGTAGTGGTAGTGACAAAAGTAATACAATATGGTAGAGCAATTAATTCGTACATGAGTAAAAGGATATAAAAGCTATTACTTGGGTAACATAAAAATAGGTTGGACAAATATAAACTGGAATGAGGCAGCTTGTTTCAGTGTTCACTCTCTGTGTTTTGTGTAGTATAACAGGAGAGACTATGTGATGGCAGGGTTTACTGTTTTCAGGAGGATTCTTGCTAAGACTTCGGAGATGGTGAAGCTGCCGTTGTTTTGTTTAATTGTATTCGAAACAGCGATCAGTGCTGATTCGAGGCACTTGCGTCTGCGGAAATTAGTTTCTTTGATCACTAACTGGGCGTCTCTGAATTTCATGAGATGATTGGTGGAATTTCGGTGTTGTACATAGGCGTTGTTCAGGTTATCGTTCCTACATGCGTAAATGTGTTCATTGAGGCGGGTGTCGAGGTTTCTGGCTGTTTCACCTACGTAAATCTTGTCACAGCCTCCACAGGGTATAGTGTAAACTCCTGCATTGACTGGTTCGTGGTGCTTGGATTTTGTCCTGGTTATATCCTTTATTGAAGTGCTAGAAGCGATAGCGACTCTGGTGTTAGCTTGTGAAAGTGCTTTTGAGACGTTCAGTGCAACCTGACTGTTGGGAAGAATTATAACTTTGCTGGGAGTGGTGTTGATGCGTGGAGAATTTATGATCTGAAGAGCTCTTTTCTTGCAGTCATACACCAAACATTCACAGAGTTACATTTTCCTTCTTTTTTCATCAAAGACTGCAAGAAAAGAGCTCTTCAGATCATAAATTCTCCACGCATCAACACCACTCCCAGCAAAGTTATAATTCTTCCCAACAGTCAGGTTGCACTGAACGTCTCAAAAGCACTTTCACAAGCTAACACCAGAGTCGCCATCGCTTCTAGCACTTCAATAAAGGATATAACCAGGACAAAATCCAAGCACCACGAACCAGTCAATGCAAGAGTTTACACTATACCCTGTGGAGGCTGTGACAAGATTTACGTAGGTGAAACAGCCAGAAACCTCGACACCCGCCTCAATGAACACATTTACGCATGTAGGAACGATAACCTGAACAACGCCTATGTACAACACCGAAATTCCACCAATCATCTCATGAAATTCAGAGACGCCCAGTTAGTGATCAAAGAAACTAATTTCCGCAGACGCAAGTGCCTCGAATCAGCACTGATCGCTGTTTCGAATACAATTAAACAAAACAACGGCAGCTTCACCATCTCCGAAGTCTTAGCAAGAATCCTCCTGAAAACAGTAAACCCTGCCATCACATAGTCTCTCCTGTTATACTACACAAAGCACAGAGAGTGAACACTGAAACAAGCTGCCTCATTCCAGTTTATATTTGTCCAACCTATTTTTATGTTACCCAAGTAATAGCTTTTATATCCTTTTACTCATGTACGAATTAATTGCTCTACCATATTGTATTACTTTTGTCACTACCACCACCACTACTACTACTACCACTAGTGAACATCGAAATGGTACCTCACTAGTATTCACCTCACTCTGAGCCTTTATATACCCTCTGTGTCCATGTATTGTTTGTAATGGCTTGATAAAGCTCCTGGAGAGCGAAACGTTGCCACAATAAATGTCACATTAGTTGCACTTGTGTCCTTTTACTTTACATACTTAAATTTATGTAGAATATTCTGAACACTTTTATGTGCATTCGGGTTGCATGTATCGTCTTTTTTGTAATAAAATGATTTGCTGATTGCAAAAACTATCTACGTTTTGTGGACCTGTCATTAACTTTATTCCATTTATATTGTCTCTGGCCCCACGACTATTTACATATTACATATGAAGAGGAACTTTTTTGTATGTTCCTTCTTGAACATTAAAATGGTATAAAATACCATTTCATAATAAAGATACCTAACTGTTGCAGATGTGTCTTACCTAACAACATGTTCCTTCTTGTCCTCTTTGATTGTCATAGTGTTTAATTATTATTTCTCACTATATACTGTAAAATGTCCTCCATGTTTTTCTTTCTTCTGCCGTAATGTATTATGAATTATTAACTATATTCCTTCTAAATCTATTCCAGGACTATAGCTAATTATTTTCCCAGTTAACACATACCACAAACCTTCATCAGTCAAGTGAACTTGATAGCTCTGCCTCCCGGCCATAATAAATATATTCCTTTATTGGAGTACAGTCTCAGGAAGATATAACAGTTGAGTGGAAGGGGTTGGATTTATGAGTGGGAGGGGTTGATTTATGAGTGGGAGGGGTTGGATTTGAGTGGGACTTGCATATCAGAGCTTATTTCTTGGGTAGCATTGAAAATTGGGTTGGGCAAATGTTTTGTTAGTGGGATGAATTGTAAAGGACCTGCCTAGTATGGGCCAACAGGCCTGCTGCAGTGTTCCTCCTTTCTTATGTTCTTATGTCCATACAAAGAAACTTGAAGAACAGGAGGAGAATGAGGTAATCAGTCCCTCAACCTTGAGTCGATGTAGTCAGTCCATCAATCTTGAGTAGAATACGGCATATGAGCGGAGAAGCAGCTTATAAACCGTATGGCAGGAGAGGTGCAGCAGTCATAGGTGGTGTCACATTTGTTCAATGTGGAAGTAGGTCGTGCCCAAGAATTAGGCAAGCGAAGAATTCCTAAGTATTAAGATCCCAAGAAGTTGCAGTGTCTGACAGGTTTGTAGATGAATGGTTCAGAGAACCGACATGTTGATAAATTAGACACATGTGCAACTCTTGGGTATCTTTATTGAGGAAACGTTTCGCCACACAGTGGCTTCATCAGTCCATACGTAGGAGAAACTAGAACAGGAGGAGAATGAGGTAATCAGTCCCTTAACCTTGAGTCGATGTGTTCAGTCCATCAATCTTGAATAGAATACGGCATATGAGCGGAGAAGCAGCTTATAAACCGTATGGCAGGAGAGGTGCAGCAGTCATAGGTGGTGTCACATTTGTTCAATGTGGAAGTAGGTCGTGCCCAAGAATTAGGTTGAGGGACTGATTACCTAATTCTCCTCCTGTTCTTCAAGTTTCTCCTACGTATGGACTGATGAAGCCACTGTGTGGCGAAACGTTTCCTCAATAAAGATACCCAAGAGTTGCACATGTGTCTAATTTATCCATTTGTACTCGCTCAGAAACTGTTCACTTTTCCTTTTAATCTTCAAATAATCCACCCCCTGTATCTCACTTCACTGAAAAAGTTTGTAATATGCTAACTTATTCTCTCTTATCACCTTCTTTGCCTCATCATTCCACCATTCACTCCATTTCCCTCAAGCACTCACCCCCTATACACATAAATTTCTGCGGCACGCAGTAACACTTCATTCTTAAATCAACTCCACGCCACTTTTTCCTTCATTATCTATATTCTATATGTCCCACCTTTCAGTTATTGCTTAGATCTTTCCCTTCTTCCAAATTTAATTTATTACCCTTCCCACTTCTCATTAATAATGATGACATTCTCCTTACATTACAACAACTTCTTACTCTCACTATGGCGAAAATTAAATAATAATCTGATATCATCGATTACTTAAAACGTGTACATAATGACGTCTACCCATAAACCTTTTAACTGCTAATACGTCTATCTTGACGAGCTATATCCTATCTAGTTCATGTTAATTTATATAATTAAATATAAAGGATATGTTAAAAATTTTATTTCATATTCATATTTACCTTGCTGTAATAATATTCGTGAATAGTCGAAGGTGACAGTCATAATATTCACCAGGTTGCCACTGTCGTGAAGGAAACAAGAGGACATGAGGAACACAGCTACAGCCATCATTATTAGTGCCGCTAGTATGGACAACCACACAAACGGCGCCAGGGGAAACAGGAAGCCCCAAGGGTCCACCACAGGAGCACCTCGAGCACCCAGTATCCCACACGACTCAAACAGCACTGGTACTGTGAAGTCCACCACCTCGGCTCGCCTTCTCTCAACTATTAAAGGGCCAATCCCGATATCTACTTCCTGAAGTTGAAATAAATAAGGAAACAAAATTACTAAATGACTTTAATCCAAAATCAGTGAATTAATCGGTGAATATTTGGAAACTATCCAAATTCAGAGAAAAGACCAAAAGCAAGGAACATCAATCAAGTACCTAAACCATCTGGCTTCATTAAGAACGATATCCTTCTGAAGATAAAGGATTTCTTATACCCATTCCATGTTTAGAGGCGCTGTATCTTCCCTCTAATACAATCCTGGAGTTAACCACACACAGTTTAATTACATCAATGACTATGGTTTACAGTAAACACTATGGAGAATTTATCCGATGCATCGTCCAACTGAAAAATCTGGTACTGGGACACAAATGAAAAACACAATAATGTCGAGGTATTCCTCATCGGAAGGTGTCCCTTAATGTTATACAAAGTTATTAAGTGCCAATTTTTTGTTCAAATTGGTTTCTGTGAAATAACTGATGAATGTCTCTTCTGATCAGATTATTATTATTATAATCAAGGGGGAAGCGCTAAACCCGGAGGATTATACAGCGCCTGGGGGGGGGATATGTGGAAGGCATTCAGGCTTAATTCGGGGAACTGGAGCACAGATCCAATTCCCTAAATCAAGAGTCTTCTGATCAGAAATAAATCAGTGTTTTACTTCATTGGGTTATCTTTGTTTAAATGAACTTAACCTCCATGTGTTTGTTACATCTGTAAGTTCAAGATCATTGTTAAACACTTGAATGTTATATAAACAATGTAAACAAAACTTGATTGAAAATCGCCGACTTATTTTATTAACTTCCTTAAAAAAGTTGTTCATTCTAAAAGAAAAACAAATTGGTTTTGCTCTGGGTAGGTCCCATTTTCCAATTTTTTTTTTTTTTTTTTTTTTTTTTTTTTTTTTTTTTTTTTTTTTTTTTTTTTTTTTTTTTCTGGGTTAATTGGGGAAGAGAAATTAGTAAAAATTATATGCCGATGTTATGAAATATTTGAAGTGTCGAAATTTTTGCTTCAACTTTTCAGTACAGATAACTTTTCATGTTTAATGTGTTGGTGTACAGTGTTGTATGACATTGGTCTCTCACATATACAAATTCCTCATTTGTTTAAGTTGAAATTTTGAGTTTCTTAGCGGAAAGTCACTAATTAGATTTTGGCTGTGTACGTTCTTCATTGGTATAAACCTTGGTAATAAATACCGATAAGTTGGTTTAGAAAGACACGTAAGCAAACACTATGACATATTTATTAGAAAACGTTTCGGTCCTGGGACCTTGATCACTTCTAACATACAGAGGTAGAAAGACATTATATATATAGGCGGAGAGTGAGGTGTGACGCACGTGACCTGAGGAATGTCATAAGAACATAAGAATATAAGAATGGAGGAACACTGTAAAAGGCCTACTGGCCCATGCGAGGCAGGCCCTTATCAAAACAACCTCTACCTATGATGAGGATGGGTAGACGATGAAATCATGTGACTCCTGTGTTGTTGGGTTGGTGCTGCTTAAGTATCATGTATGTCAATGTTTTTGAAATTTTGTAGTTTCCAGTGTTGCGTTCTATAGTGTCGGTGACGGCGATTAGTGAGGCTTCTAGGCACCGTCGGCGTCTGAGGTCTGATTCGGTGAGAACGAGTTGTGCCTCATTCCAGTTCATCAAATGCCCCGTGGAGTCTCTGTGGAGGACACAGGCGTACCTTGCATCGTCTCTGTTAGAGGCATTTCGATGCTCATTCAGGCGGACTGCAAGATCTCTGCCTGTCTCGCCTACATATTTCTTGGGACAGAACCCACAAGGGATAGTGTAGACGCCTGCTGTAGAAGTTAGAGGTGTGGGGCTGCGTTTCGTAGTGAGGTCTTTGATAGATGATGTGTTTATGGTGGAAACGTTGATGTTACTCATAACAAGTGCCCGGGGAGTATTCGTGGCAACCTCACCACATGGGAGTACTATGAACTGCTTAGGGGGCTGTTCCATGGGCGGTTTGTTGAGGATAGCTTGTGCCTTGAGTCTGCAATCTCTGATGAAGAAAGATGGGAACTGAAGACGTGTAAAGGCTTGTGTTATGTAAGTGCATTCTTCTTCTAGAAAACAAGGGCTGAAGATGCGAAGAGCTCTCAAGAAGAAGCCAATGAGGACTCCTCTCTTAATGCGGGTGTCAATTTTATTGAAGAAATTTAGATATTAGCTTAAACATGATTTGCTTCAAATCATCCATGGCATTACTTAGCTCAAAACAAATTTTGGCGCACACTCCACTACTGTAGCCATGAGTATTGTGATACAGTGAGCTACAGTTATGTAATACACGGATACCTTTCTCGTCTCAAGTACCGACCAAATGCATCTTTCAGTTAAGTAATTTAATATGATCTCAAATATCAAAAGTTTATTTGGTATATTCGAATAATACCATAAACATTTGACCACAACTACAGTTTTCAAATAAATAACAAAAAGGCACAATACCGTGACTGGAACGATACACAAATAACCCGCACATAAAAGAGAGAAGCTTACGACGACGTTTCGGTCCTACTTGGACCATTGTCAATGGTCCAAGTCGGACCGAAACGTCGTCGTAAGCTTCTGTCTTTTATGTGCGGGTTATTTGTGTACAGTTTTCAATGCAATTTTGTTGATGCGTCCACAGGTTAACAATTTCATAATCTTTCAAAACTTTCTACAAATTCAATTGCTTAGGAAGAAAAAGCAGGTTTATATATATAATAGGTCAGATATAAGAAATAAGTATTTTATTCACAGTTTTCTCTGTAAATTTTACTTACGAACAACTTTTCATCGCAATCGGATTTTTCAGATTAAATGGATCTATCCTTTATTGTGTAAAGGGTTCAACAGTAAATCAAAATACCTTTTTGAATTGTACATGTCTCAGCTCAGGGTTCGAATTCAGAATACCTGGGTAATCATATCAAAACGGTGTATTTGCTAGATAATCCCTCTTTTTCTTAGTCGCAGAAGAAGCGAATGCATGAGTCCACTCCATTATAGAAACAACTCTCAGGGTATAAGTTGATATTTAGGGACGGAACAAAGGTGGACACAAACTCCCTTTATCAAACATCTTACGCCGATTGTTGTGCATGGCAATTTTGAATTGTGAATGTACTAATATTTTTCACCAAAAAAAAAAAAAGAAATTAGTTTTTAGTTCGAACATTTTTAATTAAATAGTTTTTGTCATATAGATTTTTTGCCATATTGGGCTGAAGGCTGCTGACCATGACTACCCAGCTGCGTAAATCCTGGAAATTTAGTTAATGAAGTAAAATTTTGGTAGTCAGAGCATTTACATTTTCATAATATTTGTGAACTTAATATGTGATTGACTTTTAAATATAATTACACGCACCTCTCTCACCAGCATTCCTACCATGCCGGTCCACGACCCATTATTAAGTTTAATGCCCCATTCACCATCCCGTGGTCGTATATACGTGTACCTGCAGAAGAATGTAATTGAGTATCATTGTAGAAATTTACATTAATTATAAGACAAAAAACTTTAAGACACTTGCTGGATTGAAAAAAAAAATGTAATTATTCAAATTTTACGGTTTTAAAATCGCAATACCATTAAATGTGTGGTATTAATAATAAGGCATCGCGTATTAAATTATATGTCATCATAAAAATGTGATACGGATTACCAAAAACGGTTTACAAAAGCTCATCTTATTAAAGAAGAATTCTGAAGCGTTCGGAAACTCATTTGACGGTCGTTTACCATTGTGCATTTGACTACAGATGTTGTTGTATTACTCTCCACACACAACTGACACTTTCACTTTAGTATCACCCATTACCTAAATAACAATACAAAAACATATCATAAAGCGTTATGAAATTGGATTTCTGGAAAACGTTATATTGTGAACAAGAAAACTTCTAGGACCTCAAGGTTTCCTTGAGGTCCTAAACAAATCAAAATTACATAAACTAAGAAATTCAGGTCGTTAGTTCATAATTCATTTATTTATGTTGTGTTATCTATATGCAAAATCATTAAGTTGCGGAAGCCATGTTTTCATTTTCTTGTAAATAAAAATTATTGTGTATATAATGCTTATTTTGTCGTTTTCCTCAAAATATAGATGTCGTGCCAAATAGGTAAAACTTGCGATTTGGTCATAAATAGCAAGGCTCCTCTTGCCGAAAACGGCAAGAGAAACTTTGTGTATGCAATAATTTCTCACAAATAATTCTGAAGTTAACAAAGAAAATATATTTCATTGTGTTTGTTTATAATTAAATTACTGTGAGCAGTGAGCATACCTAAAATATATTTAGTTATATTAAGTTAAATTCAATTGTGCTTGATATATATATATATATATATATATATATATATATATATATATATATATATCTGTATATATATATATATATATATATATATATATATATATATATATATATGTCGTGCCGAAAATGTAAAACTGGTCAATTAGCAAGAACTCATTTAAAATTAAGTCCTTTCTGAAATTTTCTCTTATACGTTTAAAGATATATTTTTTTCATTAATGTTAATGTAAAAAAAATTAATTTTGCACCGAAAGAATCTTAGAAAACTTATCTAACCTTATTATAACAAGAGCAATTTTAGTCTAACCCAACTAAATATATTTTAAATACGTTTACAATAATTTAGTTCTAAACAAACACAATAAAATATATTTTTTTCGTTAGGGTCAGAATGATTTTGGCGAAATTATTGCATACACAAATTTTCACTTGTCCTATATGGCAAAATGAGCGTTGCTATTTAAGCCAAGATCGCAAGTTCTGCCTATTCGGCACGACATATATATACATATATATATATATATATATATATATATATATATATATATATATATATATATATATATATATATATATATATATATATATATATATATATATATATATATATATATATATATATATATATATATTATTAACGAAGTTCTTTGTCTCCATAGGTTCCTCAGTGCACCACTCACCTATTTCCCCTCATCAATTCTATGATTCACCTCATCTTTCATAGACCCATCTGCGAACACGTCCACTCCTAAATATATGAATATTTTCACCTCCTCCATACTCTCTCCCTCATACCTGATGTCCAGTCTTTCGTTGCCTAATTTTTTTGTTATCCTCATCACCTTACTCTTTCCTCTATTCAGTTTTAATTTTCCTCTTTTACATACCCTACCAAACTCATTCACTAACCTCTGCAACTTCTCTTCAGAATCTCCCGAGAGGACAGTGTCATTAGCAAAGAGCAACTATGATAGCTCCCACTTTGTTTTAGATTCTTTATCTTTTAGCCTCACACCTCTTGCCAACACCCGAGCATTCATTTCTGTTACAATTCCATCTATAAATATACTGAACATCCACAATGACATCACACATCCTTGTCTAAGGCCTACATTTCCTGGGAAATTGTCTCCCTCTCTACTACACACTCTAACTTCAGCTTTTCTATCCTCGTAAAATCTCTTCACTGCTTTCAATAACCTACCTCCTGTTCCATACATGTGCAACATCTGCCACATTGCCTCCCTATTAACCCTGTCATTCGCCTTTTCCTGAACCATAAATGCCGCAAAGAGCTCTTTACCCTTATGCAAATACTGTTCACCTATATGTTTCACTGTAAACACTTTGACTACACACCTACATTTCCTAAAGCCTCCTTGTTCATCTGCTGTTCTACTCTCCTTCTTACTGTTATTTTTTTCAATAATAACTCTACCATACACTTTTCCAAGTATACTCAACAGACTTATTTCCCTATAATATCTTCACTCTCTTTTATCCCCTTTGCCTTTAAACTAAGGAACTATACATGCTCTCTGCCAATCTATAGGTACCTTACCCTCTTCCATACATTTATTAAATGAAATCATCAACCGCTCCAAAACTATATACACAATTGCTTTTAACATTTGGATCCTTATCCCATCAATATCAGCTGCATTACCCCCTATATGTAGTGCCGAATAGGTAAAATTGGTCAGTTAGCAAGAACTCATAATCCGTTTAGATATATATTTTAGATAAGTTTACAATAATTGAAAAATAAACATTCACAATACAGCGATAAAATTACTTACGTGAAATTAAGTGCTCGAGAGAGGTAGTCCATCACCAGTGGCATAAATCCATAGAATAGTTCTTTGTAACCTCCGGGAACTGTGGGATCAGCTACAGTAATGATCTTATTTGCTGTGTTCGCTTCCGTCACTGCCAGCAAATTTGGCCTATAAGAGAACCTGTGAAGGTATTTCATATCCACATTAAAAATTTATTTAAATTTTTCATTTTTTTTAAAGTTGCACACATTGTCATGTTTAATTATATACTAAGGAAAATTTAAATTTATTATTGAATCACTTTTTATTTATTTACTCTTTGCTAAAAGCATCTTTTGTACTTTTTTTCTCATCAAAGGAAAACCTTTCCCAGTGAATAGTTTTTTTTATAAACTCGGAATTAATAGAAAATACACTGTTTCGCAAATATCCAGGAGTTAGGTGACAGTAAGAAATTTATTGCCCCCTATAATTTCATGGTTAGATCAAATATTTGTTTTATTAACTCGTCTGATGCCATTGAAGAGGATAACAAATCTGGGAGGATATGCGTACTTCCAGCCCCCAAAGCCTGACTGGAAATGAGGCATTCAACCCCTGTCCTTATTTCAGGGAAAGATTCAATACACTCTCTAAGCTGGTCTTTAGGATTCATATTCCTTGAGTTTCATAATGCTGAAGATTGGGAAGCATGTCAAGAAGTAGGTTAGTTTCGGTAGGGACAGTCACCTGGCAATTAGGTGAAAGGCCTCACGTGTATCAGTGTCTTTCATTTTTCCTTCTATCATCCCTAGGTCTGAGATTTTCTTTTCAAGTATCTCATCAATGGCACTGGACCCAAGAGGAAAACCAATGCTGGGTCGATGCCTCGTGCTCCTCGTAAAAGAGCACTAATACTCTTAATGATCTGTTGATAAGTTGAAACTATTTCGTATTTGGGGGATAAAAGATCGGCCCACCATCTCTGATGTTCTCTAGGAGAGATTCTGTAGTGCCAACCAGGGTACCATCATCAAAGAACCAGATACTGAGCCCACTGTAGAGTCTTTCTTTGACTTCCTTGACGACCAGATAGAAACGAAAATGGGCGAGGGCTCCCTAGTTCCACATTCTTACACTAATCAAGTTCATGGTCCCCAAATAATAGTTTAGGAGTTCCATTATAACACGACTGTATGAAAGGACAGAGAGAAGGAGAGTGTTTAGACACTTCTTGGAGAGCAGCATTCCTTATGACTAAGTTGAATGCGTAGGAAAAGTCCAATTTGATCATGGTTTTTTTTATCTGACTTGTATACTCGTGATGCATGGGCAACTCCTTCACAGTCTTGTTGAACAAAACCGAGCTGTGTTGGTCTCAGCACTGCAGCAACCTCTTAACTCACCATTGTTAGGGCAGCCTTGGTAATAAGGCGCCGAAGGGTGTTGCTCACTGCAGTTGGCCTGACTCCTCCGTTCTTTTCTCCGGAGGGCACATAGGGAGGGACCAAAGAACAGTGGTCTAATGGCCTCGAGGACACCGCCAGCCAGGCACACATTGGAAAATTTAGTGAGTACAGAGAGCAACCTATCTGAAATATCCCCTTGTGCTGGATTGAGCATTTGGCCTCATGCCGGTTAAACCTCCTGCTGAGCCCTGTGGGAATGACATGGCGGTTATAAACACTTCAGCATCCGATAGGGTTTAATGTTCTTCATCTGTTCCTCTATAAGGAAGGTCAAAGTTGGTACTAAAACCACTTGGGGAAGGGATGTTTGTCCTCCAGAGCTTGTCCTGCAATGACGTCCTGAGGGCGATGCTATCCTCACTGGTTACAAGCCTGAGTGTTCCATTAGAATTTCCCCTCATCTATTTTTTGCTATACTGGGTTCTGATTTTGGCGGCATCACATGTTATGTTGTTGGCATTTCCCCGGCGGTGTTTCTCGCCCTAGAAAGGAGATGGATAAAACCACTGTACGGGTGGGGCTTGAACTCGCAGCGAGTGAGTTCAAGCCCCACCAGTACAGTGGTTTGTTTGCAATCGTGTTATTACTGTTTCGTGAGTCAGGAAACGGATGAGGTTGTCATCTCTAGGGAATGGATTTATTACCATAATAATAGATGTTGCCAGGGACTTGTCCCTCATTGGTGGGACAGCCAGACAGGCATTGCCTGTCTGTGTATGTGCCGAAGCCGAATTCGTAAAATTGGCCAGTTAGCAAGAACTAATTTAAAATAAAGTCCTTTCTTAAATTTTCTCTTATACGTTTAAGATAGATTTTTTCATTTATGTTAATGTAACAATTAATAATTTTGTACCAAAATAACCTTAGAAACTTACCTAACCTTATTATGACAAGCGCAATTTAATTTAGCCCAATCCAACTTAATACATTTTAGATAACTTTAAAGTAATTTAATAATAAACAAACACATTGAAATATATATTCAAAATGATTTTCGAGAAATTATTGCATACACGAATTTTCACTTGCCTGATTCGGCAAGAACAACCACAGTAAAAAATTAGTGCAGTTCCAAGCTCTCTCGTGATTTCTCACATTATCAAGGAACACAGAATAAAAGATCAACAGGTAGGCATATAAGGACGAGACTACACCTCACGGCCACCTCAGAACCATTGACTTTTTATGATGATGTTCGTAGGTAGTCAAGGATCTGTGAAAGACAGCTTATATTCTAACCAATCATTAAGAATTTAACTTGTCTAATGTATCTTAAATTCTTCTCAAATCTTATTAATTATGAATGAATGCGATTTGCATAACCCAAAAGCAATATTCATATTATTATTAATTTTTTTTTCATGAGACTTGATTCTTTTATTCTCATCCTGGCCATGGATTTATTACATACAGTTTTCTCATCCTCTTGAAAATGAATTGGATGGCTAAAATTTCTCATATGAATAAACAGAATAAACATAACATTATAGGTTGAATAACTGATTCAGACGTAGATGTCAGGGAACTTCAGGATTTAAGGAATCTTAATTCATGGTCAGAAAAGTGGCAAATGCAGTTCAATGTAGATAAATGCAAAGTTCTGAAGCTTTGGAATGTTCTTAACCTTAGCACTTATGAGCTAAATAATGTAGAAATTAGCTATACAGAATGCAAAAAGGACTAGGGGGTTATGGTAAGCAGAAACCTTAAACAAAGACAGCAATGACCAAATGTACGTGATAAGGCAAATAGATTACTGGGATTTTATATCAAGAAGTGTAAGCAACATGAGTCCAGCGGTTATACTACAGCTTTATGCATCATTAGTAAGGCTTCACCTAGATTACACAGCTCAGTTCTGGTCTCCACATGTTTTCTAATGAATATAAATTCTTTAGAAAACATTCAGCGAAGAATGACTAAATTATTACATAGCATTAGAAATCTTCCTTATGTGGAAAGATCGAAGTCCCTTAAATTACATTCACTTGTAAGATGAAGAATAAGGGGGAAACATTATCGAAGTGTATAAGTGGTGACCTGTACTTAGCTTTGTGAGGACGTATCTAGTGTACTGTCTGTGAATCTGAACCATGATATCTTCCATTAAAAAACTTTACCAGCAGCTTAAGGAGGAGCTTAGGGTGGCTAAACTCGAGATACGGCGATTAACGAAGGAAAACCAAGAGGATTCGTAGTAATACTTCTGTTGTTTGTGAGTCCTCAGGTCAGTAGGGGAACCTGGACAGTGGCCGGGCAACATGGTGTGGAAAAATTTTCTCCAGGAGGGGGGTATCAGCCCCCCTTCAGCCCTTTTCAGCCCCTTTCAGCCCTGAGGGGCCCAGCCCTCTCAGAAGGGGCAAACATCTTGTTTACTTCTGCAGCAAGTAATTGATCCCAGATGCAATACGAGTATGTGATGTGGTCAAGCGACCACCGCTCCTTGCAAGAGTCCAGTGTTGCAAAGTGTAGTTATGAGAGACAGCCCATCTCTTACCTTAGCAGGACAATTAAGGAAAATCCTGCTCCCACTTTATTACCATGGTAAAGATAGTGTACATTGTTGTCTATGCTTAAGCCAGCAAAAATCAAGCATTCTGCTTTGCTTCATGGAGGAAGTGTGGCAAGGAACAAAAAGTACTAGGTCAGCCTTTCTTTTATGTTCCAGGGGCATTGCAGCGGCATAGGACGCTGTGAGGTCAGATTACTTTTGACTCTAGTGAGAGTGAGACATTGACGTGCCGGGATAACCAACAAAGAACACTGTTCTGCATGCTTTGCACAAAAGAATCTCAATAAACACTTACAGAGAAGTGTGATCAGCATCTTTAGTGACATTATGGTGTGAACAATTATTGATGAACAGTGTAACAACGAGTGTTGCGATCCAACAGAGTGTAGTGTGACATTCTTCAAAGAACACTATTCTTCAATCAAGATATCGGATATCTGGGCGTAACTATGGATTAGATACTTATACCCACTTAAGTGTACTAACTTGTGATGTACTACTATTGACTGTGCAGTTGAGTATAAAGTTGTGAGTTAGTCACTTATCATAAATCCCGGTGATAAGTGGACCTTTGAGTCCACACAAGTAATTGTTGTCAGCAATCAGTGTCTGATATATGCTGACATAACACCCCCTAGGGGTAATTTATAATCATACATAATATACTCTCTTTCAGCCTGTTAAGAATTGACTTCGACAGCTTCTCATGACCTCGCCTGCAGGGGCGGCTGTGCAGGCAATGAGCTGTCTTACCAAGCTAAGTTCCCCCTATATTTAATCTTTAACCTTAGCTGGTAAACCTTTTCACAACACATGGGATAAAACTGAAGATCAAGAAGATGGAAGGAGTGATAGAAACAATAAAGAACAAGAAGAATATTGTGGAAACTTCGAACCCATTTTCTGTGCTACCAGACGAATATGGGTTGTCTGCTGGGAACGTCACCACGAGCACCAAGGAAGCACTGGCAGACGTGGTTAAGTTGACATCCCTTGAAACCCCAGCAAAGACCATTCCAATGAAGGCCATCCCAACGAAGACCATTCAGAACTTCACAATAAACTCCACCAGTGAAACTAATAACATTGTCTTAGTTGGGGACAGTCAGATTAAGTTTATGGATAGGGCTTTCTGACTTAGAGACAGGAAGAGGAGGCAGAGAGTATGTTTTCCTGGGGCTGGGATGGAAAATGTTGTCAGCCATCTAGACGACATCATGGAAGGTAATGAGAGCAATCTGCTTCATTGCAGATTGCAACGATGTTGGCAGACGTAAGAGTGAAAACCTGATCAGCAGGTATAGGACAGCAAGAGAAATAATCAGGAAGAAGGGTGTGATCCCTGTGGTATGCGGCATTTTGCCGAAGAGAGGAGTTTGAAATAAATGTTTGTCCAGGGCAATTGGTGTCAATTGCTGTCTGGACAAACACTGTAAGGAAAGTGCTGTAACATTCATAGACTACTGGGACCTTTTCTATGGCAAAAATGACATGTATGCCAGGGATGGGGTTCACTTATCTAGGTATGGGGTGTGGGCCGTTAGGTCTTTAAACTAGAAATAGTTTGTGGTATGAAACTTTGTGTGAAAGCAATGAATTCTCAGTGTAGTGATAGTGTGAGTTTTAGGGAAACCAGTTATTGGGAAGATGAGGAAAAGTTATTGGTGAATATTGGAAAGCCAGTGGCAATAGGTGATAAGGACAGAAATAGGGATAGTGGAAGAACAGGATTTAGCATGAAGAGAAAAGAGAAGGGAGAGTTTCTAAATATATATTACACTAATAGACGTTGTGCTAGAAATAAGATGGACGAATTGAGATTAGTTGCAAGTACAAGTAACAGTGATGCATTTTCCATAACCGAGACGTAGTTTAATATGAAATATTGGGACATTGTCACATTCATGGTTTTAAAATGTTCCATATATACAGAAGTATCGGAAAGGGGGGCGGGGTGGCACTGTATGCCCGGGATTGCTTATGTGTCTGAAACAACACGTACTGAGTCTGTCTGCCTAGAATTTTCAGAGGGGCACGATAAATTGATTTTAGACATTATGTACTGTCTCCGAAATTTGGATAGGGACCAAGGAAGGCTATTGTGGAAGGATATTGAAACAGCCACAAGGCACGATAACGTAGTAATTGTAGGGGACTTTAACTTTATTCACATTGATTGGAATTCCTTGACTGGGAATTTAGAATCTAAAGACTTCGTAGAGATAGTTCAGGCTTGTTTTTAAAGCAGTTTTCTTCAGAACCGACAAGGGGAAATAACCTGCTTGACTTGGTTCTCGCAAACAAGGAAATCCTTGTTAATAATTTAGAAATTTCAGAGGAACTCGGTGCAAGCGACCATAAAACAATTATCTTTAGTATTGAATGGAAGTATGATAGTAGGGATAACGAAGAGAGCTATCAGTACGACAGCATTATAAACGCTATACATGTTACCCAAAGAGCATTTATTTCTGTATAAAGAAATTAGATCGAATAGAAATGACCCCGAAATAGATGACTAATAGGCTAAAATATCCATTAAGGCAGAAGAAAGGAATTTATAGACGCATCAAAAGAGGGGAAGGTCATCTTATGAATCAGTATATTGACATTAAGAGTGACGTTAAAAAGGAATAAGAAAAGCCAAACGGAACTACGAAATTAAAGTTGCTAGGGATGAGAAAACTAACCCAAAAAGTTTTTTCCAGGTTTATTGAACAAAGGTTAGAGAATAGGTAGGTCCCTTTAAAAATAACTCTGGGCATCTTAATGACAAGAAGAATGAAATGTGCTCAATTTTTAATAATTATTTTCTCTCTGTTTTCACTCAGGAAGACACTAACAATATCCCCCAATAATTAATTTCTATAGTGGACCTGTAGAAGACAAATTATGTAATATCACAGTCACTAGCGATATGGTTATCAAACAGATAGCTCTATTGAAGCCAAATAAATCCAGAGGCCTTAATGAACTTGATTCAAGAGTTCTTAAGGAATGCGAAATGGAACTTTGTGAGCCATTTACATTTTTAATATATCCCTTCAAACAGGCGTAATGCCTAGTATGTGGAAGATGGCCAATGTTATTCCTATTTTTAAATCATGGTACAAGTCGTTACCGTGAAATTACCGCCCAATAATTCTGACCTCACTTGTAAGCAAATTACAAGAGTCAGTTATGAAAGATCTTTAGCTCAAGATCTATTGCACTCTCGTGCGTCTTCAGGAGCTATGCAATGTTACAAGAAAGCAACAGAGATTCTTTCAGTGCTAGTCGGTCAAATATGTTCTACAATTTGCTCCGCTTTCTTAGAGGAGAAACTATATATAGGATCTTGGGACACCTATGAACGTACAGCAGCTCGTATATTTTGTCTTAATTTCTGTATATGATTATATTTAGTCTTTATAATTTATTATTTACTCACTCAACTCTACTTTCAAGGTAATATTATAATATAATTCATTTTCAAGGTAGTTATACCGTATTTTGTCACTGTCATTCATATTGCTTAGAGGTTGATTCATTATATATAAAAAGTACAGTGATAAGTTTCCTTCATTTTCTTATATCTGAATATTTACTATAAAGTATAATTGATAAAAAAACTTTAGGTTACAAATACAGAAAGGCACACTTTATTTTTAGACATGTAATATTACAAAAACATGCATTGATTTTACTTCTGAAACTCACTTGGAGAACTTATTAGGGAAGAGTGAGAGGTGCGATGTTAGAACGAGACCTCGACGAGGCGTCCAGGATGCCACCTTCAGTGCCGGGGTTTCCCGTGGTGTATATGGCAGAAGTATGTATATATTGCACCTGAAATAAATGAATTTACAAAGTGATAAAGAAAAAAAAGGCACAATACTGTGAATTGAACAATACACAAATAACCTGCAAATAGGAACGAGGACGCACTTACGATGACGTTTCGGTCTGACGTGGACCATTTACAAAGTCACACTAGCAGAGAAGAGTGAGGATGCCAGTTTATATGCTTGAGCAGGAAAGGGATAGGAACAATGATGGAGAAGAGGAAGTAGTGGTAGTATTATGTAGATAGTGGAGGTAGTAGTATAAGATGAAAGAAAGTAGGAAGAGAAGTTTAGTGGCTAAAGGGAGAAAGAAAGAAGTTGAAGGGATGTCATAGTACATGTAGTAGGAATAGTAGAAGAATGGGGGTGGGAGTCAGAAGACTAGGTAGAAGTAGAAGTGGGGTCAGTCTAAGGACTAGAAAAAGGAGCACTGCAGAAGAGCTAATGACTCGCAAGAAACAGGACCAAATGCAGAGGTGTAAGTGACAGTAACAGAACACATCAGGCCGAAGAAAGGAAAAAAGCGAAAGAAAAAAGAAAAATAGGAAAGGAAAAGAAGACAGAAGCAGGATAAATCAGAAGCGTTCTGAAGTTTCGAGCATTTAACAATGTAATGAGAAAGAAAGGCATCTACAGAGACAAAGCCACGACTAAGATTCATTAAAGGAAAGTTGTGTATATGGATGATTCAAGAAACCGGCGACAGTGAAAGCTAAAAGTATGGTAAACAGTTTTAGCAGAGGACCATTCATCAGGATGACTGTGATCTCTAACACGGCAGAAAACAGCATTATTGGTTTCGGTATTCCTAACACTTCTTTTGTGTTTTTTGAGTCTGTCAGAAAGAGAGTGGCCAGTGTCTCCAAAGTATTAGAGAGGACTAAAGGATAACGAAATAGAGTAGACACCAGGGGATCTTTAGCGGTAGGAGAAGTACAAATTAGATTTTGTGAAGGTTGTTAATATGACAAAAAGTAACCTTAATGTCTAAGGAACGGAGAGAGTTGTTGATATTAGAAAGACTTGAAATATACGGAAGGAAGAGAATAAGGAATTTCACAGGAGTATAGAGTTCCCGTGAGAAGGAAATCCGTTTAGCACGTGATAAGACAGAATTTATGAAATTGGAAGTGTAGCCAACACGAAAGACTAAATCTTGGAGAGCGGAAATTTCTGAATAAAGAAACTACTAGTCACAAATGCGGAGGGCACGGAGAAAGAGAGAAATAAGAACACTTCTCTTGACAGGGGAAGCCTAGTATGAAAAGCGACGAATGTACAGGCCACTGTACAAAGCCTTGCAATACACGGAAAAGGAAATGCCTGTAGCCGAGAGGTGGACAGGTACATCAAGGAAACGAAGCAAAGATATTCATATTCACTTTTAAACCTGATGGAAATAGCAAGATTGTTAGGGGCATCGAGAAATGGTTGGAAGAGACTATAGTTAAGGGGCCAAAGAGTAAAGATGTCCACATAGTTGAGCCCGAGGGAAGGGCGCACGCCAACAGTATGAAGAAGAACAGTTTCGAAGTATTCCGTATAAAGGTTACTAAGATGAAGGGATAGTGGAGAGCCCATAGCGATACCGAAGGTTTGAGAAGAATATTTACCTTGGAAGGAAAAAGGGTTACAGTCCTCAAAAAGAAAATAAGAACATGAAAGACATCAGTAGTTATTAGGAGATGAAGCAACCTTTCGTTGGCCTCCTCTTTGACAAAATTAAGAACATCATCAAGAGGGACATTGGTGAAGAGGGACTCAACGTCAAGACTGTTACTGCTGCCCGCATGAAAACTGACCATCCGGGCTGTGGTTCGCATGTCAGTTTTCATGCGGGCAGCAGTAACAGTCTTGACGTTGAGTCGCTCTTCACCAATGTCCATCTCGATGATGTTTTTAATTTTGTCAAAGAGGAGGCCAACGAAAGGTTCCTTCATACTAGAGGTCAGGAGAGGTCACGCACGTTCGACAAAGTCTTGAGAGTGATGGAGGTGAGCAGAAGAATAAGTACCAAGATAAGGAGCAAGAGTTTTGTGTTGTTAAGACACATGAGAATACGAGAAAGTCTAGGGGATATGATGAGACGTAGAAGGATATCAGACCATAGAAATAGGGCAGAATGAAAGACTAACATGAAAACTCTCTCTCAAATATATATATATATATATATATATATATATATATATATATATATATATATATATATATATATATATATATATATATATATATATATATATATATATATATATATATATATATATATCAACATGTCGGCCGTCTCCCACCGAGGCAGGATGACCCCCCGAAAAATAGAAAACCCCCATAAAGAAAATACTTTCATCATCAATCAACACTTTCACCTCACTCTCACATAATCACTGTTTTTGCAGAGGTGCTCAGAATACAACAGTTTAGATGCATACACATATAAAGATACACAACGTATCCCTCCAAACTGCCAATATCCCAAACCCCTCCTTTAAAGTGCAGGCACTGTACTTCCCATTTCCAGGACTCAAGTTCGACTATATAAAAATAACCGGTTTCCCTGAATCCCTTCACTAAATATTACCCTGCTCACACTCCAACAACTCGTTATGTCTCAAATACCATTCGTCTCCATTCACTCCTATTTAACACGCTCACGCACGCTTGCTGGAAGTCCAAGCCTTTCACCCACAAAACCTCCTTTACCTCCTCCTTCCAACCTTTTCAAGGACGACCCCTACCCCGCCTTTCTTCCCCTACAGATTTATACTCTCTCCATGTCATTCTACTTTGATCTATTCTCTCTAAATGACCAAACCACCTCAACAACCCGTCTTCAGCCCTCTGACTAATACTTTTATTAACTCCACACCTTTTCCTAATTTTCACACTCCGAATTTTCTGCATAATATTCACACTACACATTGCCCTTAGGCAGGACATCTCCACTGCCTCCAACCTTCTCCTCGCTGCTGCATTCACATCCCAAGCTTCATACCTATATAAGAGTGTTGGTACTACTGTACTTTCATACATTACCTTCTTTGCCTCCATTGATAACGTTTTTTGTCTCTACATATACCTCAACGCACCACTCACCTTTTTTCCTTCATCAATTCTGTGATTAACCTCATCCTTCATAAATCCATTCGCTGACACGTCAACTCCCAAATATCTGAAAACATTCACTTCTTCCATATTCCTCCTCCCCAATTTGATATCAAATTTTTCTTCATCTAAATCATTTGATACCCTCATCACCTTATTCTTTTCTACGTTCACTTTCAACTTTCTACCTTTACACACACTCCCAAACTCGTCCACTAACCTTTGCAGTTTTTCTTTAGAATCTCCCATAAGCACAGTATCATCAGCAAAATGTAACTGTGTCAATTCCCCTTCTGTATTTGATTCCGCATAATTTAATCCCGAGCACCCTAGCATTTACTTCTTTTACAACCTCTTCTATAAATATATTAAACAATCATGGTGACATTACACATCCCTCTCTAAGGCCTACTTTTTCCGGGAAGTAGTCTCCCTCTCTTCTACACACCCCAACCTGAGCATCACTATCCTCATAAAAACTCGTAACAACATTTAGTAACTTACCACCTATTCCATATACCTGAAACATCTGCTATATTGCTCCCCTATCCACTCTATCATATGCCTTTTTTAAATCCATAAATGCAATAAAAACTTCCCTACCTTTATGTAAATACTGCTCACATATATGCTTCAATGTAAACACTTGATCTACACATCCACTACCCACTCTAAAACCTCCTTGCTCATCAGCAATCCTACATTCTGTCTTACCTCTAATTCTTTCAATAATAACCCTACCGTACACTTTTCCTGGTATACTCAGTAAACTTACTCCTCTATAATTTTTACAATCTCTTTTGTCCCCCTTCCCTTTATATAAAGGGACTAAATATGCTCTCTACCAATCCCTAGGTACTTTCCCCTCTTTCATATATTTATTAAACAAAAATACCAACCACTCCAAAATTATATCCCCCCCTGCGTTTAATATTTCTGTCATGATCCCGCCAGTTCCAGCTGCTTTACCCCCTTTCATTCTACTTAATGCCTCATGCACCTCCCCCACACTCACATCCTGCTCTTCTGCACTCCTACAAGATGGTATATCTCCCTGGCCAATGCATGAAATTACCGCTTCCCTTTCTTCGTCGACAATTAAAAATTCCTCAAAATATTCTCGCCATCTACCCAATACCTCCATCTCCCCATGTACCAACTCCCATTCTCTGTTTTTAACTGACATATCCATTCGTTCCCTATTCTTTCTTAATTAATTTAACTCGCTCCAAATTTTTTTCTTATTTTCAATAAAATTTCTTGACAGTGCCTCTCCCACTCTATCATCTGCTCTCCTTATGCACTCTCTCACCACTCTCTTCACTTTTATTTTACTCTCCATTTACTCTACTCTTCGTATAACACTTTTGCTTTGTAAAAACCTCTCATAAGCTAACTTTTTCTCTTTTATCACACCCTTTACTTCATCATTCCACCAATCACTCCTCTTTCCTCCTGCACCCACCCTCCTGTAACCACAAACTTCTGCCCCACATTCAAATACTCTCTTCAACCCCCTACTACTCATACTTGCACTAGCCCACCTTTCTGCCAATAGTTGCTTATATCTCACCCGAAATTCTTCCTCCCTTAGTTCATACACTTTCACCTCCCTCTTACTTGTTGTTGCCATTTTCCTCTTGTCCCATATACCTCTTTCTCTAACTGTAGCTACAATTAAATAATGATCAGATATATCAGTTGCCCCTCTATAAACGTGCTCATCCTGAGTCTACCCAACAACCTTTTATCCACCAATACATATTCGAATAAACTACTTTCATTAGGTGCTATATCATACCTTGTATATTTAGTTACCCTCTTTTTCATAAAATATGCATTACTTATTACTAAACCTCTTTCTACACATAGTTCAATTAAAGGTTCCCTATTTTCATTTACCTCTGGCACCCCAAATTTACTTACCACTCCCTCCACAACATTTTTATCCATTTTAGCATTGGAATCCCCTGCTACAAGGACTCTCATAGTTGGTTCAAAACTCCCCACGCATTCACTCAACATTTCCCAAAATCTCTCTCTCTCTCCTCTATACTTTTCTCTTCTCCAGGTGCATATATGCTTACTATAACCGACTTTTCACATCCAAACTTCATTTTACTCCACATAATCCTTGAATTAATACATTTATATTCCCTCTTTCCCTGCTATAGCTTATCCTTCAACATTATTGCTACTCCTTCTTTAGCTCTAACTCTATTTGAAACCCCTGACCTAATCCCATTTATTTTTCTCCACTTAAACTCTACCACCCCCGTCAGCTTTGTTTCACTTAAAGCCAGGACATCCAGCTTCTTCTCATTCATAACATCCACAATCATCTCTTTCTTATCATCCGCACAACATCCATGCACATTCAGACTTCCCACTTTGACAATTTTCTTTTTCTTATTCTTTTTAGTAAGTATTGCAGGAAAAGGGGTTACTAGCTCATTGTTCCCGGCATTTTAGTTGACTTTTACAACACGCATGGCTTACGGGGGAAAGATTCTTATTCCACTTCCCCATACATATGTATACATATATATGTATATATATATATATATATATATATATATATATATATATATATATATATATATATATATATAATATATATATATATATATATATATATATATATATATATATATATATATATATTCTTCTTTCAACGTACCAGCCGTATCCCACTGAGGTGGGGTGGCCCAAAAGAAAAAACTGAAGTTTCTCCTTTTAAATTTAGTAATATATACAGGAGAAGGGGTTACTAGCCCCTTGCTCCCGGCATTTTAGTCGCCGATTACGACACGCATGGCTTACAGAGGAAGAATTCTGTTCCACTTCCCCATGGAGATAAGAGGAAATAAACAAGAACAAGAATTAGAAAGAAAATAGAAGAAAACCCAGAGGGGTGTGTATATATATGCTTGTACATGTATGTGTAGTGTGACCTAAGTGTAAGTAGAAGTAGCAAGACTTACCTGTAAACTTGCATATTTATGAGACAGACAAAAGACACCAGCAATCCTTCCATCATGTAAAACGATTACAGGCTATCGTTTTACACTCACTTGGCAGGACGGTAGTACCTCCCTGGGCGGTTGCTGTCTACCAACCTACTACCTACAATATATATATATATATATATATATATATATATATATATATATATATATATATATATATATATATATATATGTCAAGAAATTTTAATGAAAATAAGAAAAAATTTTGGAGTGAGTTAAACAAGTTAAGAAAGCCTAGGGAAAATATGGATTTGTCAGTTAAAAACAGAGTAGGGGAGTTAGTAGATGGGGAGATGGTGGTATTGGGTAGATGGCGAGAATATTTTGAGGAACTTTTAAATGTTAAGGAAGAAACAGAGGCAGTAATTTCATGCACTGGTCAGGGAGGTATACCATCTTTTAGGAGTGAGGAAGAGCAGAATGTAAGTGTGGGGGAGGTACGTGAGGCATTACATAAAATGAAAGGGGGTAAAGCAGCTTGAACTGATGGGATCATGACAGAAATGTTAAAAGCAGGGGGGGATATAGTGTTGGAGTGGTTGGTACTTGTGTTTAATAAATGTATGAAAGAGGGGAAGGTACCTAGGGATTGGCGGAGAGCATGTATAGTCCCTTTATGTAAAGGGAAAGGGGACAAAAGAGACTGTAAAAATTATAGAGGAATAAGCTTACTGAGTATACCAGGAAAAGTGTACGGTAGGGTTATAATTGAAAGAATTAGAGGTAAGACAGAATGTAGGATTACGGATGAGCAAGGAGGTTTCAGAGTGGGTAGGGGATGTGTAGATCAAGTGTTTACATTGAAGCATATATATGAACAGTATTTAGATAAAGGTAGGGAAGTTTTTATTGCATTTATGGATTTAGAAAAGGCATATGATAGAGTGGATAGAGGAGCAATGTGGCAGATGTTGCAAGTATATGGAATAGGTGGTAAGTTATTAAATGCTGTAAAGAGTTTTTATGAGGATAGTGAGGCTCAGGTTAGGGTGTGTAGAAGAGAGGGAGACTACTTCCCGGTAAAAGTAGGTCTTAGACAGGGATGTGTAATGTCACCATGGTTGTTTAATATATTTATAGATGGGGTTGTAAAGGAAGTAAATGCTAGGGTATTCGGGAGAGAGGTGGGATTAAATTTTGGGGAATCAAATTCAAAATGGGAATTGACACAGTTACTTTTTGCTGATGATACTGTGCTTATGGGAGATTCTAAAGAAAAATTGCAAAGGTTAGTGGATGAGTTTGGGAATGTGTGTAAAGGTAGAAAGTTGAAAGTGAACATAGAAAAGAGTAAGGTGATGAGGGTGTCAAATGATTTAGATAAAGAAAAATTGGATATCAAATTGGGGAGGAGGAGTATGGAAGATGTGAATGTTTTCAGATACATGGGAGTTGACGTGTCGGCGGATGGATTTATGAAGGATGAGGTTAATCATAGAATTGATGAGGGAAAAAAGGTGAGTGGTGCGTTG
>NC_091307.1:47150077-47167577 GCF_038502225.1 Cherax quadricarinatus
GAGTGAGAGGGGATGGATTTGAGTGGGACTTGCAAATGAGTGGATAGAGTTATCAGAGCTTATTTCCTGGGTAGCATTGAAAATTGGGTTGGGCAAATGTTTTGTTAGTGGGATGGACTGTAAAGCAAATGCCTAGTATGGGCCAACAGGCCTGCTGCAGTGATCCTCCTTTCTTATGTTCTTAGAATCTAGTTCCATCTTGGTGATGCCTTATTCTAAATGGGTATTTATCTTTCTTTTGTTGCAGTGATCGAGTCACAGCTCATGGCCCCGCTTCTTTGTTGGTTGCTACTTGGTACTCTCTCTCACTCCTCCAAGATCTTTATCATAACTCTTCTTAAAGCTATGTCCAGATCTCTTTGTAGACCTTCCTGATTCTCACCCGAATGAATTCTCATTAGCTTCACAACGTCTGTAAACAGGGACACCCCTGAATCTATCCCTTCCGTTATGGCATTCTTATATACCAGAAACAGCAGCGCCCATAGGACCGTTGTGGAACCCTGCTCGTCACTTACACCCAAGCTGACACCTCGTCACGTACCATTACTCATTGTTTCTTTTCTGTCATGTATTCCCAGAATCACTGGAGTGCCTTTCCTGGTATTCGTGCCTACTGCTCTATCATTTGTATTAATATATTGTACGAACTGTGTTGAAAGCCGTCTGAAAGCCCAAGAAAATGCAGTCTAACCACCACTCTTTTTCTCCTTCTTACTTTTTTTTACATTGTCGGAAAACTCCAGTAGGTCACTTTGCTTGTGAGGTCACTAATAAGACCTAATTAACCAGGAAATCGTCACACACCTTGCCTTGGCAATTAGCTGTCAGACACGCCTCTTGGCGTGTCTGACTAGCGTCAGGTCTCGGCGTCAGGTCAAAACACGTGGTTCACACCTCACTGGGGGGAGGGGTGCTCGAAGACCATATAAACTCAAGGAAACAGCTAGAGAGAGGGATTCGGGTGGAGCTCTGACCTGCGTCCAGAGCTCTGAGGAGGAGATTCTGGCGGAGCTCTGGCCTGTGTGCAGAGCTCTGAGTAGCAGATTCTGGCGAAGCTCTGGCCTGTGTGCAGAGCTCTGGGCTAGAGATTCTGGCAGAGGTGCTACCTGTGTGCAGAGCTTTGGAAGAGGTCTGCTGGAGAGCCTCTGGAGGAGACACTAAGCAGAGTACTGGCTTGGAGTAGTGCTCGTGCTGTGTAGGACTTGGGACCTGTGGCTAGAGTGTGACTGAGTTCCTCTGGCGAACTGTCCTCTGAACACTATTATAAGTTATATTCTGTTTCGTCAGTTGATTGTATTCCCTGTCTCACTGCTTATGTGTACCATCCTCATTTATCTAAACCTAATAGTGTTCTCCTGTTCCCAAATACATTATTGAACAGGGACTTAATAATAAACTGTTTGAGTGGAAGAGTAATATTCACTGTCCCCGTCTTATTCTTATTATACTTCATTCATTATTTTATTTGAAGTACTGAGAGAGTGAGTAGTGTGGTAGAGATAATGAGAGATGATGTAGTCACCAGTGACCTCACGTTCACCTCCGCTCCTGTCACTCGACTCACCTCTCCTGCCTATTCCCTCCGATTACTCCCTTATTCCCCACTTATCCTTTCGTTCCTTACCCCCCCTATATGACAATTTCCACTTCCTGAAACCTTGCTCTTTGTCGTGTTTAAGATGTTATTCAGGGAGTCATAGATTGATGACACTGTAAAGTCTATAAACGGGCCTCAGAAAGCAATATAAAGTTCATTGAGGACAAATTTCAATTATTCCACTAAGGAAAACTCGTGTAAATAAAGGCTGGATCAGAGTATAAATCAAATTCCTAACACGTGATAAAGCGAAAAGTTAATGTAAAGAACCTGCGAGTGATAATTTCAAAGAATCTCACTTTGAAATATCACAACAGTGTCTACTTCATCTCCTACGAAAATGATAAGATGAATAATGGGAACCTTCAATACTAGGGATGCAAAGCCTGTGATGAGTACTCACCTAGTTGTACTCACCTAGTTGAGGTTGCGGGGGTCGAGTCCGAGCTCCTGGCCCCGCCCCTTCACTGATCGCTACTAGGTCACTCTCCCTGAGCCGTGAGCTTTATCATACCTCTGCTTAAAGCTATGTATGGATCCTGCCTCCACTACATCGCTTCCCAAACTATTCCACTTACTGACTACTCTGTGGCTGAAGAAATACTTCCTAACATCCCTGTGATTCATCTGTGTCTTCAGCTTCCAACTGTGTCCCCTTGTTACTGTGTCCAATCTCTGGAACATCCTGTCTTTGTCCACCTTGTCAATTCCTCTCAGTATTTTGTATGTCGTTATCATGTCCCCCCTATCTCTCCTGTCCTCCAGTGTCGTCAGGTTGATTTCCCTTAACCTCTCCTCGTAGGACATACCTCTTAGCTCTGGGACTAGTCTTGTTGCAAACCTTTGCACTTTCTCTAGTTTCTTCACGTGCTTGGCTAGGTGTGGGTTCCAAACTGGTGCCGCATACTCCAATATGGGCCTAACATACACGGTGTACAGGGTCCTGAATGATTCCTTATTAAGATGTCGGAATGCTGTTCTGAGGTTTGCTAGGCGCCCATATGCTGCAGCAGTGTGTGTGTGTGTGTGTGTGTGTGTGTGTGTGTGTGTGTGTGTGTGTGTGTCTGTCTGTCTGTCTGTCCGTCTGTCTGTCTGTGTGCGCGTGCATATATATACACGCATGTATTTTAACGATTTTTTCCCAGCACTTCCTTTAACATTATCACATCTCACCTAACATTCAGTGTGTGGTCAGTGATAATAAGCAGCATCGAATTCAGTTTGGAGAGAGCCATGTGGAGATCCTGCACCTTGAGAAGTCGGGAACGAGTGACGATCAACAACTTTGTCGACCACGTCAGGAGGTGGCTCTTGACGGACCACTCGCTGAAGACAGCGAGGAATTCTGGATCGTCACTTAACACAACAACTGTCATGTCTGCTGCAAGCTGACTCAGCTGTTTCGGTAAAAAATTCATTGTCATTTATCATTTCTAATGCTTATGAGCGGAGAAATGAGAAAATATAAATCATAATACGTGTAAATTTCTCTGATATAAGATTTTCAAACTAAATTCAGAGTCGCAAAATGGAATACTCTTAGTGAATAAAACATTTCTTAACACTTTTGTAAGGTTTCATTCATTTTTAATGAACAATTTGTAAAATGATTACATAAAAAAATAAGTAATTTATTCTTGTACATTATGTTCTGTACTTCATATGGTATAAACATGTATTTAATTATATAATTCGAATCAAAGTTCATAAATCAGTAAACGAACAAAATAATTAATTTTAAAAGCGAAGATTTAATTACTGATTGATGTTTAATGATGTTTACAATCTGAATAATGTTCATATAACTAATTAAGAATTTAATAAAGATCTCTTATTGTTGTAATTATAATGACTACAGTCCCGGCATAACTCCCTAAAACAGTTTTATATATATACAGCAGTTTCTACTCCGAAAATTCGTGAACCTGAGCAATAAGAACCTCAAGAAAAAATTTCAGTCTGTTTTAAAATAATTTTTTCTAGATTTTTTTTTATCCTGCACCAACAGAAGCCGAACAACTGACGCTACCGGTCATTCTGTCTTCCTCATATGGAGTTATTATGCCAAAGGCTCGTTTTGTTTTTCTCCAATACACTGTTAGCTTACTAAAAGAAACGTCTGTGAGAGAAATAAACCTATCTACCTGACTAGATACAAACTTAGTTTGGAATTGTGTGTGTGTGTATATATATATACATATATATATATATATATATATATATATATATATATATATATATATATATATATATATATATATATATATATATATATATATATATGTATATATATATATATATATATATATATATATATATATATATATATATAAAGGGGGTATGGCCAAATATAAATAATGGAAAGTTCTGAGTTTGTGTGAATAGAAAGTCGGATCACAAACGGTGTAGCTAATATAAACATGTGACAGAAATACTGTTTGTGAAATCCTCTTCTGGGAATCTTTGTCACTCATGGTACAACGTTGGGCTTATTCCTGTTATTATCATAATCTAAGTGAACGTCTATTCTTTTCTTCCATTATTGGTATTTATTCATTTGGACTAATGCTGAGGTTAATGACTACGTATATGACAGGTTTTCTTCTCACACCTAAATATTATCGTTTTTATTTTTTAGATAATGTGAATTATAGTTTTCATGATATTCATTATTATTATTAAAAAAAATATTAATATAATATTTTCACCCTAAATTACTGACATTTTTTAATATTATATCACATACATTAAGATAAAAGCATTATAACGATGTAGTTAAGATAACAACTAATTTTTTGTTATTGTCTGTTGTGTTGCCTAAATAATACCTTGAATGTTACTAAATAATTATAAGAAGCTAGAAAATAATCCTTGTAAATTTGTTTGCTTTTTCAGTAACATGTTAAATATTTGAAGCATATGTTATGAAACTTATTCGTAATTTTTAGAGAGATATTCATACCTTAGCTAGAATAACACTTCCTTTCGTTTAAATGCAAGTTAACTACCAACTGAAGCAAGCACTTAATCTGTGAAATTTTAATAAATTTGTTTCGTAAATAATGTTCAAACATCTTACCAGCTTAACATTGTCTTCCAGGGGGGAAAGATGCTTCTCCAGGAGAAAATCCGAGGAGTTCGACAATGCTTCAAAAAAACCTGTTGATCTTGAAAAATGTCGATTTACAATCTGAAAGGAAACTTTGATATTCTGTATGGTATTAACATATATATCCTTAGTAGGGGTGTGGAAGCCTCATAATGAAACTCGTTCAGTTGACAAATGTCATATAAGCAACGAAGAGCGAATCTTGGAAACACTAACTTAAAAACAAAAAAATCTGAGCCCTAAGAAAATTGGATAATTATGACAACTATACTGGACATGCACTTTTGTATAAACATTAATCTTTCATGAGCTAATCAGAAAAAGGACCACGGAAAGGGAAACTGTCCAAAAATAATTTTGGGAAATTACGTATGAGAACCTTTCTAAAATTTTCCTCTCAAATAATGTTAGGAAAAAAATACTGAAAGGAACCAGTAAAATCTGTCTCAATGTATAATAAAAGTTCGGAGGCATTTACCGTGAAGATAAAGGAGGGTGAGGAAGTGCCATCACTAATGTAAATTACGTTGTTGCTTCTCTGTGATGCTGAGGCCAGGACAGCCTCTACCACCTGTGTGGTCAACTCTGCCTGCAAATCCTGTGCTTTCAGTCTAGCTTGCATCACCTGCGTTGTCAGCCCGTCCTTCATTACTTGAGTTCTAAGTTCAGAATTCACCTCTTGTAAAGCAACTCTAGCCTTTGGTTTCTGCTCCATTACAGATATATCATGGTCACCTGTCGGATAAAATGCTTGAAAGAACGCATGCAAAATTTTCAACTCATTCTCTTCATGCAGTAATATAGCTCAGATTTATGAAGATGAGTTAGTGTTATTGTGAATAATGGAAATTGTTGACACATCAATAAAAATTACGCCAATCATTGGTTGGGAATCAAAATGATACTTAGAATTTTTTTAGAAGAGCGTTCAACTAAGCCATATATTGTTAAATCTGTCACTCAAATCTATCCCCTTTAATAAAAGATATTAATGACAATTAACATAAAATTCCGTTTTCAAAGTGGACTTAACCTATCATATTAATTTGTCTTATCTAAAAGTACAGAAATACAGCCTGCCTGAGATTATTTGTAAATTCATGCTTTTGATATTTATCATGTTTTTTGATCGTCCAAATCACTATTTACCTTGACGCATAATAGATAAAAATATATTGGAATAATTCTACCTACCAATAGTACACGGACTCTGATCATGTCCATGCGTTTCAATAGCAGTCAGAAGAAACATCGTTGTCCACATATACTTCATGATCGATTCTTTCCTGAGGTGAAAACATTACAAAAAATAATTGAATATGGAAAAAAATCATAACCCTTAGCTACAATACAAGTCTTTTTGCAAATATCTGAGGTTTTTCTAATTTCTTGATACGCTTGACCTGGATTATGTACTGGTGTTGCACGCGTCAATAAGTGCCTGATTTGCATGGTGTAGATTGTCTTGCATGACTTCTTACTTATATTGTCAGAAAGCTATTCTTATGTTTATTTAAGACAATTTGGTTTAGAAAGACACGTAAGCAAACACTATGACATATTTATTAGAAAATGTTTCGGTCCTGGGACCTTGATCACTTCTAACATACAGAGGAAGAAAGACATTATATATATAGGTGGAGAGTGAGATGTGAGTGACGCACGTGACCTGAGGAATGTTATGTTGTGATGAGGATGGGTAGACGATGAAATCATGTGACTCCTGTGTTGTTGGGTTGGTGGTGCTTAAGTATCATGTATGCCAATGTTTTTGAAATTTTGTAGTTTCCGGTGTTGCGTTCTATAGTGTCGGGGACGGCGATTAGTGAGGCTTCTAGGCACCGTCGGCGTCTGAGGTCTGGTTCGGTGATAAAGAGTTGTGCCTCATTCCAGTTCATCAAATGCCCCGTGGAGTCTCTGTGGAGGACACAGACGTACCTTACATCGTCTCTGTTAGAGGCATTTCGATGCTCATTCAGGCGGACTGCAAGATCTCTGCCTGTCTCGCCTACATATTTCTTGGGACAGAACCCACAGGGGATAGTGTAGACGCCTACTGTAGAAGTTAGAGGTGTGGGGCTGCGTTTCGTAGTGAGGTCTTTGATAGATGATGTGTTTATGGTGGAAACGTTGATGTTACTCATAACAAGTGCCCGGCGAGTATTCGTGGCAACATCACCACATGGAAGTACTATGAACTGCTTAGGGGGCTGTTCCATGGGCGGTTTGTTGAGGATAGCTTGTGCCTTGAGTCTGCAATCTCGGATGAAGAAAGATGGGAACTGAAGACGTGTAAAGGCTTGTGTTATGTAAGTGCATTCTTCTTCTAGAAAACAAGGGCTGGAGATCCGAAGAGCTCTCAAGAAGAAGCCAATGAGGACTCCTCTCTTAGTGCGGGTGTCTTGGTGTGAATAAAAGTGTATAAGGTCGTCCTTGTTGGTAGGTTTTCTATACATTTTGAAGATAAATTTGTCACTGTCGGGAGATCTGCACAGGAGAACGTCGAGGAAAGGAAGTTTGCCATCGTTTTCGAGTTCAAGTGTAAACTTTATTGATGGTTCAACTGCACTGATCTTGTTGAGAAGAGCCTGGATATTGAGACCTCTCGGATAGAAAACCAATATATCATCAACGTATCTTAGCGAGGTAACGGTGTTGGGAATGAGGCTGCTGAATTTCTCTGTCTCCAGGTTTTCCATGAAGAGGTTGGCAAGCACAGCACTGAGCGGGCTGCCCATTGCCATCCCAGAGCACTGTTTGTAACAGTTGTCCTGATACTTGAAGAAGTTGAAATTAACACAAAGATCCACTAGATTGATGAAATCTAGAAGAGGTAAAGGGAGGTCGTGGTTTTCAGTGAGCCTCTGTCTCAGAATGTTGACTGTAGCACTAAGAGAGGAGTCCTCATTGGCTTCTTCTTGAGAGCTCTTCGCATCTCCAGCCTTTGTTTTCTAGAAGAATGCACTTACATAACACAAGCCTTTACACGTCTTCAGTTCCCATCTTTCTTCATCCGAGATTGCAGACTCAAGGCACAAGCTATCCTCAACAAACCGCCCATGGAACAGCCCCCTAAGCAGTTCATAGTACTCCCATGTGGTGAGGATGCCACGAATACTCCCCGGGCACTTGTTATGAGTAACATCAACGTTTCCACCATAAACACATCATCTATCAAAGACCTCACTACGAAACGCAGCCCCACACCTCTAACTTCTACAGCCTGACAACCTCAAATTCTACGACTTCAAGGGTGATGGACTGATTACATCGTCTTCACATCTCTACTGTTCCTGCCTACTTTCTGTATTCGACTGAAGAAGCCTACTGTGTAGGCGAAACGTTTCGGAATAAAGTTGTCTAACTGTTGCATATGTGTCTTACCTAACAGCAGGCGTCTACACTATCCCCTGTGGGTTCTGTCCCAAGAAATATGTAGGCGAGACAGGCAGAGATCTTGCAGTCCGCCTGAATAAGCATCGAAATGCCTCTAACAGAGACGATGTAAGGTACGCCTGTGTCCTCCACAGAGACTCCACGGGGCATTTGATGAACTGGAATGAGGCACAACTCGTTTTCACAGAACCAATCCTCAGACGCCGACGGTGCCTAGAAGCCTCACTAATCGCCGTCACCGACACTATAGAACGCAACACTGGAAACTACAAAATTTCAAAAACATTGGCATACATGATACTTAAGCAGCACCAACCCAACAACACAGGAGTCACATGATTTCATCGTCTACCCGTCCTCATCACAACATAACATTCCGCAGGTCACGTGCGTCACTCACATCTCACTCTCCAACTATATATATAATATCTTTCTACCTCTGTATGTTAGAAGTGATCAAGGTCCCAGGACCGAAACGTTTTCTAATAAATATTTCATAGTGTTTGCTTACGTGTCTTTCTAAACCAACTTGTCGGTATTTATTACCAAGGTTTATACCATTTAAAAGTATATTTTTATAGTTTATGTAAATAATTCACCAATGAGTCACTTTAAAAAAATGACTTATTTATTTAAAAAATAAAACACACTTTGTTATATTATATATATATATATATATATATATATATATATATATATATATATATATATATATATATATATATATATATATATATATATATATATATATATATATATATATATATATATATATATATATATATATATATATTTATCATTAAAAATACCTATCCTGTTATAAAAACGTGAAATTATCGAATTATTAGCGATACTAGAGCAACCGAATAAATTAAGTGATCATTATATTCTTGTTGCAAGTGGAAACACGACACACATGTACTGTTAGTATTAATAAATCAAAATACAACACATCTAATTAAACTACTTGTTGGTATTCAGTACCATTTTCACCTAATATTTTACAACAGTAAACTACCAGCACACTAACACCTCTGTCATTATACCTTTGATTCGTATAATGAACAATTTTTATCTATAGTCCACGAATTATGAAGAAGTGGTTAAGCAATTTATCATATATTTTAGCTTTGAGTTGCTAAATTAAGATACGTGTACAGTGTTAGTGGGTGGTTGGCGTGTACAGTGCTAGAGGGTGGCTGGGATGTACAGTGGTAGTAGGTGGCTGGCGTGTATAGTGGTAGTGGGTGACTGGCGTGTACAGTTTTAGTGGGTGACTGGCGTGTACATTGTTCGCAGGGGACTGGCGTGTGCAGTGCTAGAAGGTGGCTGGCGTGTGCAGTGTTAGTAGGTGGCTGGCGTGTGCAGCGTTAGTAGGTGGCTGGCGTGTGCAGTGTTAGAAGGTGGATGGAGTGTTCAGTGTTAGTAGGTAACTGGCGTGTACAGTTTTAGTTGGTAGCTGGCGTGTACAGCGTTAGTGGGCGGTTGGCATGTACAGTGTTAGTGTGTGGCTGGCGTGTACACTGTCAGTAGGTGACTGGCGTGTGCAGTGTTAGTAGCTGGCTGGCGTGTACAGTGTTAGTAGGTAACTGGCATGCACAGTTTTAGTTTGTGGTTGAAGTGTACAGTGTTAGTGGGCGGCTGGCGTGAACAGTGTTAGTGGGTGGCAGGCGTGTATAGTGTTAGTAAGTGGCGGGCGTGTAGAGCGTTAGTGTGTGATTGGCGTGTACATTGTTAGTGGGTGGCGTGGGTGGATGGCGTGAACAGTGTTAGTGGAAAGCTGGCGTGTACAGTGTTAGTTGGCGGCTGGAATGTACAGAGTCAGTAGATGGCTGGCAAGTGCAGTGTTAGTAGGTGGATGGCGTGTACAGTGTTAGTAGGTGGGTGGCGTGCACAGTGTTAGTAGGTAGCTCGCTTGTGCAGTGTTAGTAGGTGGCTGGCGTGTACAGTGTTAGAAAGTGGCTGCCGTGTACAGTGTTAGTAGGTGGCTCGCTTGCGCAGTGTTAGTAGGTGGCTGGCGTGTACAGTGTTAGTAGGTGGCTGCCGTGCACAGTGTTAGTAGGTGGCTGCCGTGTTCAGTGTTAGTAGGTGGCTAGCGTATGCAGTGCTAGTAGGTAGATGGCGTGTGCAGTGTTAGTAGGTGGCTGGCGTGTACAGTGTTAGTAGGTAGCTGGCGTGTACAGTGTTAGTAGGTGACTGGCGTAGGCAGTGTTAGTAGGTGGCTGGCGTGTGCAGTGCTAGAAGGTGGCTGGTGTGTGCAGTGCTAGTAGGTGGCTGGCGTGTACAGTGTTAGTAGGTGGCTGGCTTGTGCAGTGCTAGTAGGTGGCTGGTGTGTGCAATGTTAGTAGGTGGCTGGCGTGTACAGTGTTAGTACGTGGCTGGCGTGTACAGTGTTAGTAGATGGTTCGCTTGTGCAGTGTTGGTAGGTGGCTGGCGTGTTCAGTGTTAGTAGGTGGCTGCCGTGTTCAGTGTCAGTAGGTGGCAGGCGTGTGCAGTGCTAGTAGGTAGCTGGCGTGTGCAGTGTTAGTAGGTGGCTGCCGTGTACAGCGTTAGTAAGTGGCTGCCGTGTTCAGTGTTAGTAGGTGGCAGGCGTTTGGAGTGCTAGTAGGTGGCTGGCGTGTGCAGTGTTAGTAGGTGGCTGGAGTGTGCAGTGTTAATAGGTGGCTGCAGTGTACAATGTTAGTAAGTGGCTGCCGTGTACAGTGTTAGTAGGTGGCTGCCGTGTACAGTGTTAGTAGGTGGCTGCCGTGTTCAGTGTTAGTAGTTGGCTAGCGTGTGCAGTTCCAGTAGGTGGCTGGCGTGTGCAGTGTTCGTAGGTGGCTGGCGTGTGCCGTGTTAGTAGGTGGCTGGCGTGTACAGTGTTAGTAGGTAGCTGGCGTGTACAGTGTTAGTAGGTGACTGGCGTGGGCAGTGTTAGTAGGTGGCTGGCGTGTACAGTGTTAGTGGGTGGGTAGCGTGTACAGTGTTAGTGGGTGGGTGGCGTGTACTGTGTTAGTGGGTGGGTGGCGTGTTCAGTGTTAGTGGGTGGCGTGTACAGTGTGAGTGGGTGGCGTGTACAGTGTTAGTGGGTGGGTGGCGTTTACAGTGTTAGGGGTGGGTGGCGTGTACAGTGTTAGTGGGTTGCGTGTACAGTGTTAGTGGGTGGCGTGTACAGTGTTAGTGTGTGGGTGGCGTGTATAGTGTTAGTGGGACGCGTGTACAGTGTTAGTGGGTGGCGTGTACAGTGTTAGTGGGTGGCTGGCGTGTACAGTGTTAGTGGGTGGCTGGCGTGTACAGTGTTAGTGGGTGGCTGGCGTGTACAGTGTTAGTGGGTGGCTGGCGTGTACAGTGTTAGTGGGTGGCTGGCGTGTACATTGTTAGTGGGTGGCTGGCGTAAACAGTGTTAGTGGGTGGCTGGCGTGTACAGTGTTAGTGGGTGGCTGGCGTGTACAGTGTTAGTGGGTGGCTGGCGTGTACAGTGTTAGTGGGTGGCTGGCGTGTACAGTGTTAGTGGGTGGGTGGCGTGGACAGTGTTAGTGGGTGGCTGGCGTGTAAAATGTAAGTAACTGGCTGGCGTGTACAGTGTTAGTGGGTGGCTTTTGTGTACAGTGTTAGTAAGTGGCTGGCGTGAACAGTGTTAGTAGGTGGCTGGCGTGTACAGTGTTAGTAGGTGGTTGGCGTGTACAGTGTTAGGAGGTGGCTGGCGTGTATAGTGTTAGTGGGTGGCTGCGTGTACAGTGCTGGTGGGTGGCTGGCGTGTACAGTTTTAGTAGGTAGCTGGCGTGTACAGTGTTAGTGAGTGGCTGGCGTGTACAGTGTCAGTAGGTAGCTGATGCGTACAGTGTTAGTGAGTGGCTGGGGTGTACTGCGTTAGTGGGAGGCTGGCGTGTACAGTGCTAGTGGGTGGCTGGCGTGTACAGTGTTAGTGGGTGGCTGGAGTGTACAGTGTTAGTGGGTGGCTGGCGTGTACAGTGTTTTGGGTGGCTTGTGTGTATAGAGTTAATGAGGGGCTGGCGTGGACAGTGTTAATGGGTGGCTGGCGTGTACAGTGTTATGTAAAGTAAAAGGACACAAGTGCAACTAATGTGACATTTATTGTGGCAACGTTTCGCTCTCCAGGAGCTTTATCAAGCCATTACAAACAATACATGGACACAGAGGGTATATAAAGGCTCAGAGTGAGGTGCAATACTAGTGAGGTACCATTCCGATGTTCACTAGTGGTAGTAGTAGTAGTAGTAGTAGTAGTAGTGGTAGTGACAAAAGCAATTAATTCGTACATGAGTAAAAGGATATAAAAGCTATTACTTGGGTGTACAGTGTTGGTAGGTGTCTGGCGTGTACAATGTTAGCGGGTGGCTGGCGTGTACAGTGTTAGTGGGTGGCTGGAGTGTACAGTGTTACTGGGAGGCTGGCGTGTACAGTGTTAGTGGGTGGCAGGCGCGTACAGTGTTAGTGGGTGGCTGGCATGTACAGTGTTAGTGGGTGGCTGGCGTATACAGTGTTAGTGGGTGGCTGGCGTGTGCAGTGTTAGTGGGTGGCGTGCACAGTGTTAGTGGGTGGGTGGCGTGTACAGTGTTAGTGGGTGGCGTGTACAGTGTTAGTGGGTGGGTAGCGTGTACAGTGTTAGTGGGCGGGTGGCGTGTACTGTGTTAGTGGGTGGGTGGCGTGTTCAGTGTTAGTGGGTGGCGTGAACAGTGTGAGTGGGTGGCGTGTACAGTGTTAGTGGGTGGGTGGCGTTTACAGTGTTAGGGGTGGGTGGCGTGTACAGTGTTAGTGGGTTGCGTGTACAGTGTTAGTGGGTTGCGTGTACAGTGTTAGTGTGTGGGTGGCGTGTATAGTGTTAGTGGGATGCGTGTACAGTGTTAGTGGGTGGCGTGTACAGTGTTAGTGGGTGGCTGGCGTGTACAGTGTTAGTGGGTGGCTGGCGTGTACAGTGTTAGTGGGTGGCTGTCGTGTACAGTGTTAGTGGGTGGCTGGCGTGTACAGTGTTAGTGGGTGGCTGGCGTGTATAGTGTTAGTGGGTGGCTGGCGTAAACAGTGTTAGTGGGTGGCTGGCGTGTACAGTGTTAGTGGGTGGCTGGCGTGTACAGTGTTAGTGGGTGGCTGGCGTGTACAGTGTTAGTGGGTGGCTGGCGTGTACAGTGTTAGTGGGTGGCTGGCGTGTACAGTGTTAGTGGGTGGCTGGCGTGTACAGTGTTAGTGGGTGGCTGGCGTGTACAGTGTTAGTGCGTGGCTGGCGTGTACAGTGTTAGTGGGTGGCTGGCGTGTACAGTGTTAGTGCGTGGCTGGCGTGTACAGTGTTAGTGGGTGGCTGGCGTGTACAGTGTTAGTGGGTGGCTGGCGTGTACAGTGTTAGTGGGTGGCTGGCGTGTACAGTGTTAGTGGGTGGCTGGCGTGTACAGTGTTAGTGGGTGACTGGCGTGTACAGTGTTAGTGCGTGGCTGGCGTGTACAGTGTTAGTGGGTGGCTGGCGTGTACAGTGTTAGTGCGTGGCTGGCGTGTACAGTGTTAGTGGGTGGGTGGCGTGTACAGTGTTAGTGGGTGGGTGGCGTGTACAGTGTTAGTGGGTGGCTGGCGTGTACAGTGTTAGTGGGTGGCTGGCGTGTACAGTGTTAGTGCGTGGCTGGCGTGTACAGTGTTAGTGGGTGGCTGGCGTGTACAGTGTTAGTGGGTGGCTGGCGTGTACAGTGTTAGTGGGTGGCTGGCGTGTACAGTGTTAGTGGGTGGCTGGCGTGTACAGTGTTAGTGGGTGGCTGGCGTGTACAGTGTTAGTGGGTGGCTGGCGTGTACAGTGTTAGTGGGTGGCTGGCGTGTACAGTGTTAGTGGGTGGGTGGCGTGTACAGTGTTAGTGGGTGGCTGGCGTGTACAGTGTTAGTGGGTGGCTGGCGTGTACAGTGTTAGTGCGTGGCTGGCGTGTACAGTGTTAGTGGGTGGCTGGCGTGTACAGTTAGTGGGTGGCTGGCGTGTACAGTGTTAGTGGGTGGGTGGCGTGTACAGTGTTAGTGGGTGGCTGGCGTGTACAGTGTTAGTGGGTGGCTGGCGTGTACAGTGTTAGTGGGTGGCTGGCGTGTACAGTGTTAGTGAGTGGCTGGCGTGTACAGTGTTAGTGGGTGGCTGGCGTGTACAGTGTTTGTGCGTGGCTGGCGTGTACAGTGTTAGTGGGTGGCTGGCGTGTACAGTGTTAGTGGGTGGCTGGCGTGTACAGTGTTAGTGGGTGGCTGGCGTGTACAGTGTTAGTGGGTGGCTGGCGTGTACAGTGTTAGTGGGTGGCTGGCGTGTACAGTGTTAGTGGGTGGGTGGCGTGTACAGTGTTAGTGGGTGGGTGGCGTGTACAGTGTTAGTGGGTGGCTGGCGTGTACAGTGTTAGTGGGTGGCTGGCGTGTACAGTGTTAGTGCGTGGCTGGCGTGTACAGTGTTAGTGGGTGGCTGGCGTGTACAGTGTTAGTGGGTGGCTGGCGTGTACAGTGTTAGTGGGTGGCTGGCGTGTACAGTGTTAGTGGGTGGCTGGCGTGTACAGTGTTAGTGGGTGGCTGGCGTGTACAGTGTTAGTGGGTGGCTGGTGTGTACAGTGTTAGTGGGTGGCTGGCGTGTACAGTGTTAGTGGGTGGCTGGCGTGTACAGTGTTAGTGGGTGGCTGGCGTGTACAGTGTGTGTGTGTGTGTGTGTGTGTGTGTGTGTGTGTGTGTGTGTGTGTGTGTGTGTGTGTGTGTGTTTCTGTATGTGCTCGCCTATTTTTAATCACAGGGTTCGATTCACAGTTCCTGTTCCCGCCTCTTCACAATGGGTAATAGGTCCACTCTCCCCTGCCCTATCTCTTCTTTAACCTATGTATGGATCCTACCTTCACTACTGCACTCTACAGATTGTTCTATGCCCTGACAACTCTAAAGCTGAAGAAATGCTTCCTAACTTCCCTGTGACTCATCTGAATTTTTAACTTCAATTTTGCCCCCTTGCTTCCGTGCCGCATCTCTGAAACATTATGGCCCTGCCACCCTACCATTTCCTATCAATAACTTATACCTCATCATGTCCCCCTATTCCTCCTGTCCTTTACTGCTGTCATGTTGAGTACACTTAATCTCTCATCAGAGGACATACCTTTTAGCTCTGGTATTAGTTATGCTGCAAACTCTTACAAGTTCTCCAATTTCTTGACGTGTTTCAAGTGCAATAAATTATTAAAAGTGTAGACCTTTGCACTTTCAATAATTTATTGACGTACTTGACCAGGTGTGTTCCATACTGGTGCTGCATTCTCCAATATGGGCATGACGAACACCGGGTACAGTGTCTTCAATCACTCCTTACTTTGGTGTCGAAAAGCTGCACATATACTCTAGCAGTTATTTGGTTGATGTGCGCATCAGGGGATTGTTCAGTTTAATGCTCACCCCATGATCATTTTCATTTAGTAAGGTTTGCAGCCTTTGACCCCCAAGCGTACTCCGTCTGTGGTCTTTGTTGACCTTCCCCAAGCTTCATGATTTTGCACTTGGTGGGTTAAATTCTATAAGCCATTTCTTGGACCAGGTCTGATGCCTGCCTATATCCCTTTGTAGCCCTACTTGGTCCCCGTCTGCTTGAATTCTCCGCATTAGCTTCACATCATCTGGAAACAGGTACACCTCTGAATCTATCCCTTCCGTTATATCACTCACATATACTAGAACAGACACTTAGAAGACTTATATGATGTATGTATATTATACAAATATATTCTTTATAAGTGACTTCAAGTTTGGCGACAATTAGTAACTTAATTTATACAATATTAAGTTGATTTTGCAATTAGTGATTTCATTTATAGAATTAGTAGGCTAATTTATACAATATTAAGCTGGTTTTATATTGTACAAGTTGCAAATGATCGTATTTTTGAGGATTTTTTTTGTATAATATTGGATTTAGATGCGCAGGTTGTAAGTAAAACATGACAAACGTTTTTCCTTAGATTGATAATTATGCTGTTTCGGGACTCACAATAATTGCTAAGTTTTCGGCAACGTTGGAATAGGTTGGGTTAAAACCGAACCTAGCCTAACCGAACTTAACCTAACTGAACCTTACCAAACTAATCCAAAAAACTAACAAAACCTTTACAAAAATTTCCCCACTAAATTATTTCTCCATTGCAAAACTGTAGTATTATGTTACTCTTTATACTATAAATTGCCATCATAATCCGTGGAACTTTTGACCTAAATATTAACCAGATTTTTATAGGAGTTAATGTAACACCCTTTTAGCTGCTAGTAACACATCTGTTGTCGAGGTCGAAGGATGAAAACAATTACGTAATAATATTATTATTATTATTATTAAAGATTCGCCGGTGTTCTCCCGGCCCGGGCCTTTTCCAAGTGGTGGCCCGGCCTTGGCTCCCTCTTTAGGGAGTGTCTGAGACCTAAGTCTCCCATGGGAGGAGGCACAAGTACCTCCTCATCTTTGGGACCAACTGTCCCCAGGCCTAGCCACAAGCTAGACCTCTCTGGTCTGCCATCCCCGCCCCAAGGGAGCTAATGGGAATGACAGTCTTGTGAGCTGAAAGCTCCGGCTCAGGCACCTACCCTACCCTAGAAGGGCTGGGCATGGTGTCGATGTAATAATGTTAATAGCTCAATTTGTCTTATGTATTTTTATTCATATTTCGTATGGAATTATACGAGCTAGTATAATTTATTTAATCTGCAATTTTTTATGACCAGTTATTAGTCTCTAAAATTATTTAACCTTTCTTTTCGTGTATTCTTGTAGCTAGAACTATGAGGACTGAACTTATGTTGTATGACTTTCAATGATATTCTAAAAGCTTCGTAAAAGCTTCAAGCATATAAAACTGATGTCTCTATTGTATTGTAATTTATTTATTAAAGTACGAAAAATTTATTTTATTTATTAAAGTACGAAAAATTAATTTATTTGTTTGCTTGGATAATAATTGATGTTAAAAAGATCATAATAACTGATGTTACAAAGATCATAATAACTGATGTTACAAAGATCATAATAACTGATGTTACAAAGATCATAATAACTGATGTTACAAAGATCATAATGATAAAAAACATCCCCTACTTCATTAGTTACGTTGGTTGTACACAGTTTTACTGTCTTAGTTATTATTTACATATTTAATGAATTTAGCATTTTAAATTTATATCTAATTTCTCTTCATTCGTTGTTCATTATATTTTATACTAGACATTATTGTACGTAAACATTTACCTTAGATTCAGTGTTATAATGATGACACACACATTTTTGTGCCAGTGTTATATTAGCCTCAGAGTTCGTAGAAAAAAATTTACTTCCTTCCCCTGAAATTCGTCGTTTATATACCAAGTTTTTTTTTTTTTTCCTTTCTCTCCCTGAAAGAGCGATATGTAGTGATTTTTCTTGCAATAACTCC
>NC_091307.1:47172577-47180558 GCF_038502225.1 Cherax quadricarinatus
GGGTTATCATATGAAGGTGCACATCTTAGGAAATATGTCAACCTGGGCAGACTCAAGCACTTTGTGAGAAGGTACAAGGCATCGTGGGTGTCCAGATTGCCTATTCGTTGTTCCATTCTCCTTAACTCTTCCAATTTCTTCCTGAGAATTGTGTCAATGGCATTGCTTCCCAGAGGTGCTCCTAGCAAGACACTATTTGTGGGGGTAATGACTGCTGCTCCTGGTAGTTTTGATCTCACTGCATTTATCACTTGTTGACTGACTGAGATGATTTCACATTTGGATGGATTCAGGATGAGACCCATTTCCTGTCCCCGTGTCATTACCTGTGTAAGGTCATGTAATAGGGACTCCTTTGTACCTTCTAGTGTGCCATCATCTAGGAACCAGATGTTTAGCTCGCTGGTCAGTCTGACTGTGATTTCCCTAACTGCTATACAGAAGAGAAATGGTGCAAGAGGATCTCCTTGTTAGACACTTTCCGATGATGTGATTTCATGCTCTCCAAAGAGAAGCATTGATTCCTTGCTATACCCAGCTGAAACAAAAGGGAAGAGACCAGGGAAATGTTCTTGTACTGCTGCTAATACCACGTCTCTTTTCAGGAGATTGAACGCATTCTTGAAATCTAATTTTACCACTGCATTGTCCTCAGGCAGGTTGTTGATATACGCCCTTGTTGCATGAACCGCTGCTTCACTTCCTAGAGAGACCCCAAAGCCAAGCTGGTTTGGTTGAAGCATCATGGCTGCCTGTGCACGAATACTTCGGACAGCAGCTTTGGACACGAGGCGGCGTAACGTGTTTCCTACTGCAATTGGCCGAATTCCTCCATCCTTCTTTTTAAGTGCACAAAGTGTTGCACCAAAAAAGAAAGGTCTAATTTCATCAGGAATCAGACCTGCCAAGGAATTGTTGACGAACCTTGTGATCTCTGAAAGCAGTGTCTCTGCAATTTCCCCAATAACTGGATTAACCATTTCCTTTAAATGCTATGGCCTTATTCCACTGTAACCCCCAGCAGAGCCAGATGGGAACGACATTATTGCTTTGTAAATGTCTGAGTCTTCCACAATCAATGGTTCCATAGTGGGGACAGAGGTGTTGGAACTGTTGGTGCCACTGGTTTCCCTGGCAGGGTGCTTTCCTCTAAGTGCTTCAGCCGTGTCAGCATCCCTGGGAGCAACTGTATCTTCACTGGTAATAATTCTGATTGCCCCCACTGTGTTGCCCTCTTCAATTTTCTTGCTCACCTGGACTCTGACTTTTTCACTGTCAGTAGAGTGAGTGGGTTATTTATTTATTTATGTACATATTTTACTTCCATGGAGAAGTGGAAAATGAATCTTTCCTCTGTAGGCCATGCGTGTTGTATAAGTCAACTTAAATGCAGAGAGCAATGGACTAGTAACCCCTTCTCAAGTATACCTTACTAAAAATTAAAAGGTGAAAATCACTCTCCAGTATGTGCCATTTTCTGAAAACTCTGTGACTGACGAAATATTTCCTATCATCCCTGTGCTCATCTGAGATTTCAACTTGCAGTTATGCTCCCTGGTTGCTGTGTTACATCTCTGAAAATGCTGTCCCTATCCTCCTTTCAATTCATATCAGTTTTTTGTATGTCGTTATTATGACTTCCCTATTATTCGTATCCTCCAGTGTGAACATGTTGATTTCCTTTAACGTCCCTTTGTAGGATATACCCCTTAACTCCGGCATTAGTCTTGTTGTAGACGTTTGCACTTTCTCTAATTTCTAGACGTGGTTGAGAAGGTGTGGGTTCCACATAGGTGCTGTATACTCCTTTGATGAGCCTCACCTACGCTGTGTACTGAGTCTTGAATGATTCCTTAACCTTTTGTTGAAACGTTAATCCTAAATTTCCCAGGCGCCCATATGATGCAGCATCCCTAGGAGTGACCCTTGTGAAACCACGATCCTTGCAGGCGCCCACTCTAACACCTCGTCACGTACCATCACTCGTTGTTTCCTTCCTGTCAGATATTCTCTGATCCTCTGCATATCTTTTAATGTTATTCCAGCATACTGCTCTAGCTTTTGCATTGATCTCTTTAGCAAAACTGTGTCGAAAGCTTTCTTACATTACATGAAAATGCAGTCTACCCTACGCTCTATGTCCTGCCTTATTTCAGATACCTTGTCGTTAAACTCTAGTATGTTTTTGACACAGTAATTTCCTTCACTGAAACCGTGCTAATTATAGTGTTTAGCTCATTCCTTTCTAGGTATACAGGTCAGTGACACTGGCTTGTAATTTAATTCTGCCTGCATGTCTTCTTTTTAAAGATTCTGATTACATTTGCTCTCTTCCACACTTCAGGTATTTGCCATTTATCGATAGCTGTTTGGAAGATTGTTGTTAGTAAGACACACACAGCGCCTTTGCTCCCTCTCTCAGATCTCATTAAGAAATGTTGTCGTGTCCCACCACTCAACATCTATCACTGAGAAGTGTCTTCACCTCTCCGGTTATATTTAGCGTGTCCAACACTTTTTTGTGTACTTTTCCATCCCTGTTTGCTGGAGTCCTTTCTGTTTCCACTGAAAATACTTCCTTAAATCTAGTGTTGAGTTTTTCACATACTTCTTTGTCATTTATTGTGATCTTTTCTCCATTTTACTTGATCGTGATTATTTTATCCTTGACTGTTATTTTCCTCCTGGTGTGGCTATGTAATGGCTTTGAGTGAGATTTGGTTTTCATTATTATGTAATTCTTGTATTGACGGTGGACCTGACTACTTATTCATACATATTCATTTCTCACTTTTCTAGTAATGTCCTTAATTTCCTGGGTCCTTTGTCTTCTATACTTTTCTCCATTCTCTAGAGAACTAAGTTTAGGCCTCTCTACACCTCTGGGTGAACCAAGGGCTCGTTCTTGTCTTCCCATTGTTTTTCTTGCTTTTGGGTACATTCCTATCCTCTTCATCCTTGCCTTTTGGGGTCACCTAATTCATCATTTTTACTCACCTAACTGTACTCATCTAATTTTGGTTGCAGGGATTGAGTCACAGCTCATGGCCCCGCCTCTTCACTGGTCGCCACTAGGTCCACTCTCTCCCTGCTCCATGAGCTTTAGCATACCTCTTCTTAAAGCTGTGTATGGTTCCTGCCTCCACTACCTCACTTTCCAGACTAATACACTTCTTGACAACTCTTTGGCTAAAGAAATACTTTCTAACATCCCTTTGACTCCTCTGAGTCTTCAACTTCCAGTTGTGACCCCTTGTTGTTGTGTTCCATCTATGGAACATCCTGTCTCTATCCACCTTGTCGATTTTATATAACGTTATCATATCTCCCCTGTCCCTCCTGTCCTCCATTTTCGTCAGGTCGAGCTCTCTTAACCCCTCCTCGTAGGACATGCCCCTTACCTACAGGACTAGTCTCGTTGCAAACCTTAACACTTTCGCTAATTTGCTGACGTGCTTGGCCAGGAGAGAGTTCCAAACTGTAGCTGCATACTCCAATACATGCGTGCGTGCGTGTGTGTGTGTGTGTGTGTGTGTGTGTGTGTGTGTGTGTGAGTGTGTGTGTGTGTGTGTGTGTGTCTGTCTGTCTGTCTGTCTGTCTGTCTTTCTGTCTGTCTGTCTGTCTTTATATCTGTCTGTCTGACTGTCTGTCTGTCTTTCTGTCTGTCTGTCTGTCTTTCTGTATGTCTGCTGTTAAAAATTTACACACTCAAAGCTTCTTTCACATAACATTATGCTTGCGAATGTTATAAATGACCCACGCAATCTCAGCAATAATTTTATGAAATATTCTATTTAGGCTCTGGACTACATAATATGTTCTAGGACTCGAATTTTACTTACCATTCAAGATTGATATGAAACACAGTAAACAGTAAGCACGATGATCAGATACTGACAACTCACCGATACACTGAAGAATGAGTCAAGCTAGCCACCGTCACTTCTTTTATGGGAGGGTTGAAGCAAATCCTTGCATGCTATTGGCCAACGCTTGGAATCAAAGTTGACTGTTGGAAAGTGATTGGGTGTCTGGCACAGGAGGAGTGTCCGGAGACACACACGTCTTTAAACTATTCATTTTCCGTTTCCCTCCTTCAGTGTGAAATGTCACTGGGAAATGCGTATACATATGCGAACACTCACACACACAAACACAAACATACACACAAACACAAACATAAAACATCCACACACATACACGAAGTGAAGTTAATAAGGATAATTTAGTCGAAGCAGGATAAAGAAGGACTACGGAGGGATCAGGACAGGCTGCAGGTCCGGTCCACCAAGTTGCTCCTAAAGTTTAACCACACCACGTGCAAAGTGATGAAGATCGGGGAAAGACAAAGAAAACCATAGACAGAGTACAGTATAGGTGGCCAAAGACTACAAATCTCACTCAAGGAGAAGGATCCTGGAGTGAGTATAATAAGGAGCACATCTCCTGACGCGTACATCAACCAAATTACTGCTGCAAGTGTGACCATGGTGTAACAGCGCACAAAATGTGTGATAAAGGAATAACAGGAAAAGTTGGAAGATGAATCTACAACTTCCTGACAAATAGAACACAAAGAGCAATAGTAAACAGAGTAAAGTCTGAGGCAACTACGGCGAAAAGCTCTGGTACACAAGGCATAGTACTCGCTTCCATTCTACTCCTCATCCTCGTATCTGATATAGACAGAGACGTAAGCCATAGCTCCGTGTCTTCCTTTGCGGATGACACCCGGATTGCAATGACAGTGACCTCCATCGACGACATTGCGAGACTCCAAGCAGACATCAACCAAATCTTCAAATTGGTCACTTAACACAATATGAAGTTCAATGAAGAGAAATTTCAATTACTCAGATATGGAAAACTTTAGGAAATTAAAAACGTATCAGGGTATGCAACAAATTCTAACCATACAACAGAGCGAAAAAGTAATGTGAAGGACCTGCGAGTGATAATGCCATAGGATCTGAAGGACCTGCGAGTGATAATGCCATAGGATCTCATCTTCTAAGACCACAACAATGAATCTACCGTTTTTTTAAGGAAAACGATAGGATGGATAATGAGAACCTTCAAAACTAGGGAGGCCAAGCCCATCATGATTCTCTTAAAATAGCATGTTCTCTCTAGACTGGAATACTGCTGTGCACTAACTGTTCCCTTCAAGCCAGTGAAAATTGCTGACCTGGAGAGTGTACAAAGAACTTTCACGGAACACATAGGTACGATAACGCATCTAAATTACTGGGAACGGTTGAAGGCCCTTGATTTGTTTTCCCTGGATTTGTAAATCCTAGACTGATTAGTACCAAAGTTGCACACGAAAATGAATCATTATGAAAGCAGAAGTCTTGGCAAGAGATGCAACAGTCCCCCAGCGAAAAGCAGGGGCGCCACGAATACACTGAGAGACAACACAATAAGTGTCCGGGGTCCAAGACTGTTCAACTGCCTCCCAGCATGCATGAGGAGGATTATTAATAGACCCCTGGCTGTCTTCAAGAAGGAACTGGACAAGCATCTAAAGTCAGTACCTGACCAGCCGGGCTGCAGTTTGTAAGTCAGTTTGCGTGCGGCCACCAGAAACAGCCTGGTTGATCAGATCTTGATCCACCACGAGGTCTGGTCTCAGACCGAGCCACGGGGCCGTTGACCCCCGAAACCCTCTCCAGGTAAATTCTAGGAGTCCTCGAATATTCAACAGTAAATAAGCCATGATCGGCTAATAGAGCGTAGCAGTAACATTTGGCAGGTGTCTACGGACCAGGAGGGTCAGTATAGTCAACATGCGTAGGCACTGGGAAGCTAGTAAGGAAGGAAGTATTGGGATAGCGTGAAGAAAGACGGTGTGAGGAAGGGCGCAAGGTGAAGTGGCACAAGGTGGACCAGTGTCCATCATAAACACTGAGATTGCTTCAATAGTTTCCGATGAGAGAGACGGCCGTGAGAGCACGTTGATGGATGGAGAAGATACAGTTTGGGGAAAAAGTGGACAGACAACGAAAGACACCAAAGAAGAGTTAGAGGAGACTTGGCACGAAGAAATTTTCGGAGGGACAAGCGAGAGAGTAACAGTATGTGGCGTCGCTTAGTTAGTAGGGGGCGCGTAAACGTTGAAACGTGTAAGTGGTAAAGTGAAGAAGTAAGGACAGTGAGAGATGATAAGGTTGGAGCCCCAGAGCCCAGGACCGCAAAAGGGTTAGACACAGAGTTGACTGCGGATGTTAGGGACACGGGCGTCACACAATATTAACCAGTTTTTAAACATCATTTGGAAAAAATTCACGTTTGCACAAATCTCTCCTCGAATCAAGCATATTAAATTTCTGTATTACTCTTCTAGGAGGTATAGAGAGAGGAGATATGCAGGAGAATTTAAGAAATTTAGTAACTTAGATTTAGTTGGATTAATGTGATCATAACTGAAGGTTAGATTATATAAAAAATAGGTGTTAATATTTTTGATACAAGGAAATGGAATATGGTCTTCAAATATTGTGGGAATGAGATGTGTGGTAGTCAAGGTTAGGTGATCATGATCCAGGTTAACTTTGGTAAGTGTGAATGTATAACGACCTTTTCTGACCCTCAAAAGTCATCTGAAGTGACCCTTCCTGCTTATGAAAACAAAATATAGAAAAATAATTTTACTGAAAGTCTGGAAAAAAATTATTATATAATGTAAAACAAAAGTCAAACACACACACACACACACACACACACACACACACACACACACACACACACATACACACACATACACACACACACACACACACACACACACACACACACACACACACACACACACACACACACACATACACACACACACACATACACACACACACACACACACACACACACACACACACATACACACACACACACACACATACACACACACACACACACACACACAGACACACACACACACACACACACACACACACACACGTAAACACACACACACACACATACACACACACACACACACACACACACACACACATACACACACACACACATACACATACACACACATACACACACACACTGGGAGGAAGAAAGGGCAAAATCAGTGTTTATCCATGGGCTTCAGGAGAGAGAGGAAAGGACACACACTGAAAGGAAGCAGGAAGAAATAAAGGAGATTGAGAAAATCATCACGGAAATAGGTGAAGAGATGGACGAGATTGTAAATTTTCAGAGAATAGGGGGGTACTCGAAGGGGAGAAACCGACCAATCAAGCTGATTCTCAGGACGGAAACAGTGCGGAACAGGATCCTCCAAGAGAAACCACGATTGAAATACTCGGAGGAGTACAAGAGGGTGTTCCTAGACAGAGACAGAACAAAATCAGAACGACAGCAGCTGAGGGAGAGGACAAAAAAGCGAAAGGAGCTAGGAAAAGAGACAAGGAGGGAACCAGCAGAGGTCAGTCAGAGCAGGACAGAACAGCAAGGGCAAGCACACACACAACTACTCTCAGAACCAAACAACCTATCACACCATCCCAACACACACTACAATCCATACCCACAGCCTCCACCCAACACCGAGCTATAGAATCCCACAGTATGCCACCAGGTCTCCCACCCTCACAGGCCCCCCAAACCACAGTGTTGGAAAGGAAACTGAAGGTATGGTACACAAACGCTGATGGAATAACAAATAAGTGGGAGGAGTGGCACAAAAGAGTCAAAGAAGCATCACCGAACATCATAGCTCTCACAGAAACCAAGCTTACAGGTATGATAACAGATGCCATCTTTCCAACGGGATACCAAATCATGAGGAAAGACAGAGGGAACAGGGGGGGTGGAGGAGTGGCGTTGCTGATCAAAAATCGCTGGAATTTTGATGAGCTGGAGAGAGGAGATAGCGGAGAAGAAAGTGATTACATAGTGGGAACACTTCACTCTGGAGGTCCCAAGGTGGTAATAGCAGTGATGTATAACCCACCACAGAACAGCA
>NC_091307.1:47180658-47190658 GCF_038502225.1 Cherax quadricarinatus
ATGATAGGGAAGGACCTTGCAGACAGACAGAGCGTCACGACCATGGTGCATGGATCGCTGTCCTGAAAGCAGTGCGGCCAAAAACAGAGACAGAGGGTAATGTAGTGGCAGATGCTGCTGATTTTGAGAGGGAAGTAACAGAGGAATGAATTGCAGTATCGAATGCTAAGGTTCAGGCACAGACGGAGACCGGGGAAGCAGAGCTGAAAGAGTTGGAGAAAGTGTTAAGGGAAATATGTCGTTTCCTATCGGACGAGGTGTCGGTGACACCTGAGGAGGGAAATGAGGCTCCGGCGTGTGTGAAGGCTTATATAAGGACAGTGGAACCGCCCCTTGCTTTTGTGATGGATGCTGAGTCAGAGTGGGGGCTGAATTTGGTGAAAGTGTATGTGGATGTGCATCGGGAGGCTTCAAGAGAACGGTGTGTGGTGAAGGACATAGACGCTCAGAAACATTCAGAACAGCATCGGATTCTGATGATGTGTTAACACCAGCCCAGAGGTCTGGTAAAAAGTTGTGGGTGGACATAGCGGGTGGATCTGGGGTTGTAAGGCCAAAAGCGAACAATGCCTAGGAAGCCTGAAAACCAGATATTGTGGTACCTGGTAAAGATGGCAATACGGGTGTTGCAACGAGTACTAAACGTCGAGTCAGTCAGCGCAACAAACCACCTTTTACCTAGGCCTCCGATGTATGACCATTAATTTCAATAGACTAAGAATGGTAGGGAAGAGGCGATGGTTTACGGGGTTTATTGGTAGGTATAAATTAGAGCATAACGTCAAAGACGTAAGAGATCTGGAGATTCCCTGTTATGTGGTGCATGTATTGCCTACTGTTCGTTTAAAAGGAGGAGTAGCCCTTTTAGTGGGCACGTCATGGCCATTTGTGTATCACCCAAGTGAGAATGGGGGAGATGGTCGTGTTCTCCGTGTGGATGGTACTTGGTAGACCTCCCCTGGCTCTTTCATATTTGTGTATGCGCCAGCAAACAGGGATGTGAGATTAAAAGTTCTTTCATTAGGGAAGATTTAGTTTTTTCCTCAGGTCGCTGCTGGCCCTTTCTTTCGTGGACGGGGAGTGAAATTGTATAGTTAGAAGAAAGGATGTGACCCCACGTGGGGCGGGGCATTATACGCCGGTATTGTGTGAATTGTTACTTGGTGTGCAATTGAGGTATATTTGCTGCAAGGAAGAGATGGTGCCGGCCCATTCGTTTGTAAGTAATACCGTGACAGATGCCTTTTTTGATCATCAGGCAGTTCTCACGGAGGTGGGGTGGGATACTTGGGCTATAAGACACAGGGGTTGTTGGAAATTGAGTTATAGGGTTTTAATAGAAGAGAAAGCGGTTGTGGGTTTTGAGGAATGTTAGGAAGCAAATAATATGGGTGAGGGGGGGGGTGTAATGGAGGCATTGGTGTTTTGGTAGGATGAGGTGGCGAAACCTACGATCCGCAAAATTTTTGTTGGGGAAGCCAGAAGGTTTAATTCCATGAAGTATGGTTTAATGAATTATTTTGAGAATAGACTGTTGCAATATCGTAGAGAAGGGGCGGCAACGGGGGTGTACTGGGTGGATGAAATGGACAGTTTGAATGCATTTTTTTATATATATTTGATTTAAAACCATAATACGTAAGACAATAGGACAAACCAACAGATTACAGACCAAGAATATTACCTAAATTCATACATTATATTTATAAATAAACTTGTTTCTTCACATTTTAACAGTATTTCTTCTATTGCAATCACATTCCAATATACTGATACTGTAAGGTAAAAGGACACAAGTGCAACTAACTTGATAAAGCTCCTGGAGAGCGAAACGTTGCCACAATAAATGTCACGTTAGTTGCACTTGTGTCCTTTAACTTTACATATTGTCGGTAATTCTACCAAATTTATTACATACTGATACTGAAAACCAACTTTGCTATACAGTAAACCTATAGTATCACCCACATTCGTATAATACTGACAACACCCTTACCACACGGAATTTAATTAACAAACTTTACCCCCATCCCAATATTACTATCCCCGAGTTATACTTCTTACATCCTATTATACACTTTGAATTTTATGTAACAATCCCTATCCACCTCCTTTGCTTGACTAAGTGCCACAGAAGAAATAAATAATTATTTCATGATCACACCAACTTAATATCAACACATGACTCAAGAAATCGTAATGACACGATTGCAAACAAACCATACCCCTGGCCGGGATTGAACCCGCGGTCAGAGAGTCTCAAAACTCCAGCCCGTCGCGTTAGCCACTAGACCAGCTAGCCACAATAAGATTCATCCAACTAGGTATATTTCTACACCATACTATGTACATTTGAACCTACTAATAGATTACATGTCAAGAATATTACCTAATCTCATTACATTTAAATCTTACAACGTGTTTATACATTATCGTCTGTACTGCTTCTCAAATTTCAGGTACATTTCACAAAACTGAAATATATAAAAACTTAAACTGAAGACATCATCCTATCAACACGAAATTTTACCATATATATTCCTATCCTAATGCTACTACTTCCGTGTTATACAATTTACAACATATAATACACATTAAGTATCTAAATGAAAACCCTTTCCCTACTTCTGTGCTTCTTAGACTCAGTTCCACCTTTCTGGCATATCAATATTATTAAAAAAAAACTATAATCACAATGACAAACAATTAACACATTCACATCCAGTGACAATAGAAAAGTACATCTACACACCAAATAATTTCTATCCTCCTAACAGCTCCAATCACTACTCATTCGTACATAAACGGACAGTAACTACATGCTTCACATCCATCAATCTTGTAGAATGCATTCTACAAGATTGATGGACTGAACACATCGACTCCAGGTTGAGGGACTGATTACCTCATTCTCCTCCTCTCCTTACGCCTTCCTCTTTGTATTGGACTGATGAAGCCACTGTGTGGCGAAACGTTTCCTGAATAAAGATTCCCATATGCTGCATAAGTGTCTCAATCTTCAACATGTCGGTTTTTCAAACCATTCATCACAATCATGCTTCACATTACCTCCTTCAACATGCAAATATAAGAATACAAAAACAATATAATTAACTTTCAATTCTGCTATTGGAACCGTCCGTTCGTCCACTACGACAATCAGTTTTATTTAAACTGATACAAAGGTCGTAATAAAGTTGGTAGAATTACCGACAATATGTAAAGTAAAAGGACACAAGTGCAACTAATGTGACATTTATTGTGGCAACGTTTCGCTCTCCAGGAGCTTTATCAAGCCATTTCAAACAATACATGGACACAGAGGGTATATAAAGGCTCAGAGTGAGGTGCAATACTAGTGAGGTACCATTTCGATGTTCACTAGTGGTAGTAGTGGTGGTGGTAGTGACAAAAGTAATACAATATGGTAGAGCAATTAATTCGTACATGAGTAAAAAGCTATTACTTGGGTAACATAAAAAATAGGTTGGACAAATATGGACTGGAAAGAGGCAGCTTGTTTCAGTGTTCACTCTCTGTAATGTGCTTTGTGTAGTATAACAGGAGAGACTATGTGATGGCAGGGTTTACTGTTTTCAGGAGGATTCTTGCTAAGACTTCGGAGATGAAGCTGCCGTTGTTTTGTTTAATTGTATTCGAAACAGCGATCAGTGCTGATTCGAGGCACTTGCGTCTGCGGAAATTAGTTTCTTTGCTCACCGAAATTCTACCAATCATCTCATGAAATTCAGAGACGCCCAATTAGTGATCAAAGAAACTAATTTCCGCAGACGTAAGTGCCTCGAATCAGCACTGATCGCTGTTTCGAATACAATTAAACAAAACAACGGCAGCTTCACCATCTCTGAAGTCTTAGCAAGAGTCCTCCTGAAAACAGTAAACCCTGCCATCACATAGTCTCTCCTGTTATACTACACACAGCACATTACAGAGAATTAACACTGAAACAAGCTGCCTCTTTCCAGTCCATATTTGTCCAACCTATTTTTTATGTTACCCAAGTAATAGCTTTTTACTCATGTACGAATTAATTGCTCTACCATATTGTATTACTTTTGTCACTACTACTACTACTGCTACTACTACTACTACTACTACTACCACTAGTGAACATCGAAATGGTACCTCACTAGTATTGCACCTCACTCTGAGCCTTTATATACCCTCTGTGTCCATGTATTGTTTGAAATGGCTTGATAAAGCTCCTGGAGAGCGAAACGTTGCCACAATAAATGTCACATTAGTTGCACTTGTGTCCTTTTATGATACAAAGGTCCATGATGACTTTTACACATGGATAAATATCAAGGTTCCACAAAATCTGATAGTTCTGATAATTGAAGTTTTGGAAATATAAACACAAATGCAGTATAATGTGATCCTTTATTGACAACGTTTCACCCACACAGTGGGCTTTTTCAAGTCACACACGGATCTACCTGAGGTTGGAAGGTACGAGGGTATTTATAGGCATGTTCAGAATGTTGAGGTCAGGTGGAGAATGCTGCATCTGATGATCTACCGGGTGGGGTTATAGAGTCTTGGGTAGCTTGGCAGGGGTATTGGACAAGTTGTGAGTAGACCTTCTGCAGTGTTCTATGTTCTTATGTGGGATAGCGATGAAGAAGTTTCTTGGCGAGTGGTTCAGCTATGTTATAGAAGCCATTGTTCTGGTTGAAATTGCTGGTTGTAGAGATGAGCGATGATTCCAGGATTCTTCTGTATTGAGTGTTGTCTTCTGTGGCTATAAGTCTTGAGTTTCTGTAGTTAATTAAATGGTTGTGTGAATTGCGATGTTGTACACAGGCATTCCTTGTATCGTCAGTCCTGCTTGCATATTGGTGTTCTGAAATACGTGTTTGGAGGTCTCTTGATGTTTCGCCCACATATAATTTGTTGCAGTCATTACAAGGGATTATGTATACCCCTGCAGAGGATGGAGGCTTGTCCTGTCTACTACTGGTGATGTCCTTGATGGTCGTGGTTGTGGAGGTAGATACTTGGAATGATGTTTTCGCAAAGATGTTGGAAACATGTTTGGCAATGGAGTTGGTTGGGAGGACTATGTATCTCTTCTCGGCAGTGTCTTCTCTGGGTGTGTTGAAGATGTTTAATGCCCGCCGTCTGCAGTCTCTGATGAAGTGACGAGGATAGTGGAGTTTAGAAAATACTTGTTCAATTATAGTGCAGGGGTATACATAATCCCTTGTAATGACTGCAACAAATTATATGTGGGCGAAACATCAAGAGACCTCCAAACACGTATTTCAGAACACCAATATGCAAGCAGGACTGACGATACAAGGAATGCCTGTGTACAACATCGCAATTCACACAACCATTTAATTAACTACAGAAACTCAAGACTTATAGCCACAGAAGACAACACTCAATACAGAAGAATCCTGGAAGCATCGCTCATCTCTACAACCAGCAATTTCAACCAGAACAATGGCTTCTATAACATAGCTGAACCACTCGCCAAGAAACTTCTTCATCGCTATCCCACATAAGAACATAGAACACTGCAGAAGGTCTACTCACAACTTGTCCAATACCCCTGCCAAGCTACCCAAGACTCTATAACCCCACCAGGTAGATCATCAGATGCAGCATTCTCCACCTGGCCTCAACATTCTGAACGTGCCTATAAATACCCTCGTACCTTCCAACCCCAGGTAGATCCGTGTGTGACTTGAAAAAGCCCACTGTGTGGGTGAAACGTTGTCAATAAAGGATCACATTATACTGCATTTGTGTTTATATTTCCATTGTGTCGGTATTTTATACCATTTATTTTCAATTGAAGTTTTCATGCTATGCACCAAAATTAAAAATACATACAAAGTAAAATATATATGTTAATAATTAAACTTATACCTTCAACATCTGTGTTTGTTAACATATACCATAAGAACATGACTCGTGTTTTCCACCTTAACACACCTCATTCTCAGTCCAGTAACACACATCATGAAGATTGAGACACTTATGCAGCATATGGGAATCTTTAAAGATTCCCATATGCTGCATAAGTGTCTCAATCTTCAACTTGTCGGTTTTTCAAACCATTCATCACAACTGTCAGACACTGCAGCATCATGGGATCTTGTTACAAAGAATTCTTCAACACTTGTTCAACCTTTGGACGATGACCTACTTCGACTAGTGGATGGTACCACTATGACCCCGCCTCCGCCTGCTTCACCTCACCTCACTACAGTATATAAGCCACGTCTACGGCCCTATGCTGTACATTCTACAAGATTGATGGACTGAACACATCGACTCCAGGTTGAGGGACTGATTACCTCATTCTCCTCCTCTCCTTACACCTTCCTCTTTGTATTGGACTGATGAAGCCATTGTTTGGCGAAACGTTTCCTGAATAAAGATTCCCATATGCTGCATAAGTGTCTCAATCTTCAACTTGTCGGTTTTTCAAACCATTCATCACAACACACATCATGCTACCACCTGTTCCGGGAAACCAGCCCATTGCTTCCCGTTACTTTGTCTTTAAATCCCATGAATCCCGTAATTTGAAACTCCTATAGTCCTCACTAAATGCCCTCTCTCATCTCCCCCCAAACACTTCGTTATTCCGGCACTTCGTTCTATAAAAAGTCGCTGCTAACATGTTAATTCTTTCACTCACTCCCACCTCACTCATAGCCCAAGACGTATATACAAAAACCGTAACTATATACCCTACTGCATTCTCTACCATTTGATTCACCCCACCTACGTCTAAACTTTAAGCCCTCAACACCTGTAACCCCTCCCCCTCCCACTAACCTAAACACCTTTCCTAACCAGACCCGTACTGTTTCAATACGATTGCAAAAATACACCGCATGGAAAATAGTCTCCATGCAGCCACAAGCCTTGCATTCCCCACCCTCCCGTATCCTCCTGTTGAATAAGACCATCCCAGACGGCAAGCCCCCATGTAAAAATCTGAACGTTACCTCTCGTACTCTGGGTTTCACTCGTAATTTGTTCAGACGCCTCCAGATATCACTCCAAGCATACATTGGATATGCCCCTTCTACAGCCGCTACTACTGACTTGCCATCAACTCCTTCAATGATTCGCAATTTAATATGTGACGGTACTCTCACTGTTATTAGGACCCTCGACATTGCCTCACCTAGTAATAACTCACTACCCCCCACCACTGTTGCATATCCTTACGTATCCTATTAAGTCCACCTGCCCTGGCCCCATCCTCCCGCATGTAACTACGTTTTAAATAAACACTCATAATCCTTTTTTTTCGACCGGTATAAGCCCCAGCCCTCCTCGGCCTACCGGGAGTGTGACCACTGCTCTACTTAACCATTCACATCCTGTACCCCAAATCAATCTAAAAACTCTCTGTTGCAACCGTTTTATCTCACGTCGTATTATCGGAAACATCACTGCAACATGCCATAACTTACTGTACAACAGCACATTCGATATTATTACCCTTTGATGTATAATCAGTTGTGCTGCCCTTAAACCGTTAAATCTTTTCATCACACTGATCCACCCTCTTCCACCTGTCTACTACTTACTCATCCCTATGTAACCGATCCCGAGATCCATATACTTGATCTCTGCATTAATTTTCATCCCAGAAGCTTCCCCAAAAACATTCACCAACTTTCCCACCCTAAGCAAATCCGTACCTCCCCTCACCAAAACCGTCGTGTCATCTGCATAACCCACGATACCAGCCCCCCCCCCGTTCATTACCTACCCAATCTCCTGTAAATAACCTCCGAATTGCTCTATAAAAGGGATCTTGTAAACACCCAAACAAAATTTGCGAGAGGGCACAACCTTGACGCAGACCTCTACCCATCTGAATTTTAACACCTAACCTCCCATTCACCTGTACCCTCATTGAAGCACCATGATACAATAATTTAACCCAAGAAATTATTTCTTCCCCGAACCCCTGCCACCGCATAAACATCCATAACGCTTCCCGTTCTACACTATCATAGGCTGCCTCCCAATCTAGAGCCAACACATCCCCTCCCAGTTTGCCCCGTTTCTCAATAAAACCTCTAATCAAACCATGCCCTTCGTACATAGACCTTCCCGGCACTCCCTATTGTCCCTGATCTATTACTTTACCAATTACCTTCTTAATTCTGTTAGCTAATATCTTTGCGAACAGCTTGTAATCTCCACTCAATAGTGAAATGGCCCGATAATCCCTTACTGTTGATGGCTCACCCTTCGGTACTAAAACCACCACTGCCGTCCTTTGTTGGTCCCCCAAAACCCGGTCCCTCTTAACTATGTTGAACAATCTTACTAAAAAACCCTTTAGAACGCCCCAATTTTTACCATAAAAAACGCTTGGTATCCCGTTTATACCCGGTGCCTTATTTAAGTTCACCCCAGATAAAGCCTCCCAAATCTCACACTCTGTGATCGGCCCTCCCAAAGCCAATCGATCTTGCCCCTCCAGCTCGCACTGAACAAACCCTCCCATTGTCTGTAATGCTATCCCAATTATACCAACACTTTGCATATTTGACTTAACCCAAGCATCAACATATCCACTTATACCCTCCGCCGTTATCAAAACTTGACCTTCCCTATACCCTTCCATACCAACCAGAACATTCAACCCCATTATCTCCATTGTCTTTCTCCTCCTATGTTGACTCTCAACACAAGCCGACGGCCGATCTCCCCACAGTACCTCTTCTAGTCCGCTCCTAATTCTCTCCCCATCAAACCTCTCATTTAGCAAACTCCTAATATTTTCCTTTAAACTCTTAATTTCGATTACAGGATAATTTGCAATGCCTCTTGCATAGCATTCGCGCAGCCGCCCCTCAAGGTATCTTTGTAAACCGTACTTTAACTGATTATATCTCTTCCCTCTACTAATATAATATTCTTTAATATGCTGTTTGGCTACCAATTCCCACCAAGTTACCAAGGCATTATCCCCAGGAGCTTCAACTACTAAACGTTCCCATATTTGCCCAAAAGACAGACGACTTTCCTCACCCAGTAGTAACTTTACATTTAATTTCCAATAATTTTGACCCCTACGAGGCGCTCCCTCCCAATCTGCACACATCACTACACCCCTATGGTCTGAGAAAACCACATCCACCATTAGCACACTACGCACGTTTACTGCACGAGGCACATACATACGATCCAGTCTCGCCGCATAATCACGTCTAACAAAAGTATGCTCTACTACCCCCACCCCCGCATACATCCTTTAATTAACCCCACCCCCGTTAATAAATCCCCCAAATCCCCAAACAACACCCCGCTCCTCTAGGTTCCACATCCTTACGTCGTATCACACAATTCCAATCTCCACTAATCGCTACATTTGGTAAGGCACGTAAATAATATACTAGGACTTCTTGAACAAATTTAGTTTTAGTACGCACATCTCCCTCTGCTGAACCATATACACACACCAAACTGATTTGTACCCAACCCCATAATCCATCCACTCTTTTTTTTTTTTTTTTATTCGCCGGTATTCTCCCGGCCCGGGTCTTTTCCAAGTAGTGGTCCACTCTTATCACCCTCCCTCCCCCCCTTCACAACGCCTCACTACAAGCGGGCTAGTTTCCCTCACAAGAATGGCAGCTCCTCCTTTCAATATTGTCACATGCTCCATGTACACATTATATCCGCCCATTTCCAACTCGTATCCTGCTCTGTAATTGTGTTCCTGTATGAACACTACATCCACACCAAGTCGCACGAAATATACGTTAAACCACTTACGCTTTCTCTCAACTCTCAATCCGTTAATATTTATTGTCAAACAATAAAAATCTACAAATGGGTTTTCCTTTTGTCCCCGGTATTGACTTATCTCCAGTACGTTTTGCAACACCCCTTTCCCTCCCTCCCCCATTTGGGAACCACCTTTACAAACCCCTGATCCTCTCTTCTTGACCTCCGCCCAAGACTTTTTCCCAGGGTGTTAGGCAGT